>NW_020454960.1:51656-289780 GCF_003342845.1 Nothoprocta perdicaria | reverse complement strand
TGTGGCAGTTGGCGAGGCAGTTGGTGCAGCAGTTAGTTGGCACAGGCAGTTGGTGTGGCAGTTGGTGTGGCAGTTGGCGAGGCAGTTGGTGCGGCAGTTAGTTGGCACTGGCAGTTGGCGAGGTAGTTGGTGTGGCAGTTGGCGAGGCAGTTGGTGCAGCAGTTAGTTGGCTGTTAGCAGTTAGTTACTGGTGAACTTACCTAACTTCAGGAAGGCGCCCCATCCTTGGATGGTCCTGGAGTTGGGGTTTGGGCCCAGGCTCGGTCTAACCTCACGAACCAAAACTGTAGTAAGTAGCAAGCAAGGAACTATTGAGATCTCCACCAAAAGACTGCGGTAATAAGGTTCCCGACCGAAGGTTCCCATAATTTTTGTGCACGAAGACCCAAAGGTGGAGGTTATCAACAGTGAGTATGCCATCTTCTGGGTTGGGAACGGTCCCACGAGTGTGCGAATGATTGAGACGTCAGATTATTGACGAAGTGAGTGTGSACCTCCTATACGGTGCGGTTCCGATCTCCCGCGAGGGACTCGGCCACTAACGGAGGGAAGCGAGAGTTCTTGTGCRAAAGAAGGCACCCCGTGAAGGGGGGTCCATGGAGAGACCCTYGGGAGGATCCACAGAGAGATCCTCAGGAGGACCCACGGAGCGGTCCTCCAGGAAGGCCCACAGRGAGACCTTTGAAACATCCCGTAAAGAATGGGGCAGAAACAGCATAAGACCCCGAGGGAGGGTCCCCAGAGTGACCCTCGAAAGGGTAAGAAAGAATTACCTGAGATACCCCCAGACAGCCCTTTAGGTTTGATGATTAGATACTGGGACAGTTGGCCCTCTTTTAAGGAAAAATCCGAAGGAAAGGGGAGGAAAGGAAATACTGCCTGGTCATTTATATTGGCTCATTTTTGGGTACGTTTTAGGATTGGATATGCCAAGCTCTAAATTTATATGTGAATTGGAAACAGCCCCACTGTCAGGAAGAAAGCGAATATGCCCTCTTTTGGATACCCACCCTGGCGAGGGCTTAAATTTACTCTTTGAGTAAACAGAAAAATCAAAAGGGGAACCGTGGGATCCCCTCGAATACCCCCCACCATATGCACCGGACATGGATGATAACCCACCGGCTCAACCTGCCCCTGATGAGAGAAGGGCACTCTAACCAGAAGTCAGACTCGGGGTAGGCAGGAAGAAAGCGGTATCGATGAGATTGAGGATTGGCAGGAGAGAGAACTAGATAAGTTGTTGCGGGAAGCACAGAAGGTGTATGTCAGGTGGGAGGAGGRAAGTCAGAAGAAGCAGGCTAGAATATTAATAGCCGTTGTTAGGGGAGGACAGAGGGGGCCCAGACCGGAGGAATCTCGGCCCCAAGGGAAGGAAAGAGTCCAGGGGGGAACAAAGACATAATGTGAAGGGCCTGGAGTGTTTTTATTGTGGGAAAAAGGGACATTTGAAACGGAATTTCGGAGAGAGACAAAAAGATGAACAGTAGTTTAAAGAAGACTAGGGGGGTCAGGGGCTCTATTTTTTGGGAACCAGGACACCTCAGGAGGCCCGAGTAAAGTTATCATTAGGTCCCCACAAACAAGAAGTAGAATTTCTAATTGATACAGGGGCAGAAAGATCAACAGTCCAGCAATTACCCCCTGGATGTAAGTTAAGCAGGAATTTTATAACTGTTATCAGAGCAAAAGGGGATCAGCGCTCAGGGAACCCCTTTGGGATTTTCTATCCACAACATCCAACCAGGAGATAYGGTATATATTAAGGTATGGGAAAAAAAAAACACCTCCTTTGACCCTTCGATGGGAGGGACCTTTTGTTGTTCTCCTCACCACAGAGACTACGGTAAGGACCGCTGAAAGAGGATGGACGCATGTAATCCAAGTGAAAAGTGTGGGAGAATCAGAGACAGGGAAATGGAGAGTGTATGGAGATGCTGATTCTCTAAAATTGACCTTGCAAAAGCAAAATGGGTAACCTGGTAACCTAACCTTGTGGAACAATGGATACTATGTTAAGCCTGAGGCTCTTTCTCTCTAAGGAGAAATTGATAATGTCCCTCTGGAACCCCTGAAGAATGCTCTTGCTGCTGAGAAGAACCTAGACCCCGTTGCTCGCTGCAACCGAGTAGRCGAGGSAGGCAGAGGAGACAGCGCCAGTGGGGAATGAGATGATGGGACCTCTACCGCCCGGGCGATCAGATAAAAGGCCGATGCCGATACTCCACAAGGTTAAAATCCAGTTGGAAGGGCGAAGCTCAAGTTATGGCTTGGTTTCGCGAGAAAGTGGATCTCCTGTCACTAAGGGAATAATGACTCAAGTGTATCGAGTCTAGGAATGACAGCCCACTCCTGCAACCGTAAGACGTGCCCCCAGCCCTTCAATAAGTATTTACCCTATATCCCATCATTGCACTAGGATTAAATCACAATGGAACTGTTCTCTACCCAAAAGGGCATAGAGTATGGGCCATGCGAAGTGAGAACAAACTGTTGATATTGATGTATGTACTGTGCGGGAACAACCAGGTTTTATTTGTGAAAGTAATACTATGAAAGCTCAAGACTTTTGCCTGGATACACAGCAAAATATCTGTCATTTTGATGTTTGTGTTTGTAACTTTACTGAAATTATGGGAGGTGACTTTAATTAGTTTCTGTCATCATGATGCAGAAGAAATACATTGTGTCTTGGAAGGAGTAAGGAACGATGGGGAACGCCATGGGGGGGATACCCTTTTTGGATGGTTGCTGACAGTGAGCGGAATTTTTAACTGCATGTTACACCCATTTGTAGTTTTACTAGYTTTGGTATTGTTGTGCCTGTTGCTGATAATTATACTATATATGAAGGTCAGGTACATGACAAAACAAATACACTCCCTAAACAATGAACCCTTGAGTGCAGCTCGGTATGCTGTACTTCAACTAGAATCGCGAATTACAAATATGAGGAAAAGAGAAAACGGGGAATTGTGATAAACGTGTTGTAATTCACGGAACAATCTGTAAAAGAACAGGCTTATCACAAGTGTCGTAAGCTGTGAGTGCAAGATACCACAAGAACACAGGATCAGCATGAGGCCAAAACTGCAGGAGATTGAAGCATGCGCAGAGCCCAGAAGAAGAAGAGCGGCCTTCATCAAAGACCACCAGGAGGCCTCAGGGACCCCTACCAACAAGGAGAGAGCATGTGCAGAAGTATTGCAACTTACCACAGACAAGAACCGAAACAGTGTATAAAAGAAGCACTCTCTCATACTACAGCGCGYGCCGTTGGTGGAGCGGAGACTCCCCGGCCGCCCAGCGCTGCTTGCTTGCTATTTACAGGAAACAATACTGATAAATTAATTGGCTCGGAGAATTTATCAGTTTATAACAGTGTGGCAGTTGGTGCGGCAGTTGGCGAGGCAGTTGGTGCAGCAGTTAGTTGGCACAGGCAGTTGGTGTGGCAGTTGGCGCAGGCAGTTGGCACAGGCAGCACGTGCAGCAGCAGCAGCTCTCTGGCGCGCTCCCCAGTGTACTCACCGTGGCAGTCTCTCACGGGAGGGCCACGTTCGCACTCGCTGAGAAGGAGACAGGCACCCAGGCTGAGCAGCTGCTCAGGCACGCAGCTGCCCAGGTGTTGGGCTGTAGGGAGTGCCACAGCCCCACACTTCCTATGGACGGCCTCGGGGAGAGATGGAGAGGCGAGAGCCTCTGATTGAGGATAAAAGGGCAGGACAACAGGGGCCCTGTTGTGGGTCTTTACTACAGGCCTCCTGGCCAGGAAGAGGAAGTGAATGAGGCCTTTTACAGGCAACTGCAAGAAGCCTCCTGATCACAGGCCCTGGTCCCCATGGGGGACGTCAACCACCCTGATGTCTGTTGGGATAATCAGACAGCCAGGAACGGACAGTCCAGGAAGTTCCTGCAGAACATTGCAGATAGCTTCTTGATACAGGTGGCTGATGAGCCAACAAGGAGAGGGTCACTGCTGGACTTGACACTGGTAAACTGAGATGGTCTAGAGGCAAATGTGAGGGTTTGGGGCAGTCTTGGCTGCAGTGATCATGAGATACTGGAATTCCCGATCCTGTGTGGAGGAAGGTAGGCAAGAAATAGGATTGCAACCCTGGACTTTAGGAGGGCTAACTTTGACCTCTTCAAGGAGCTCCTTGGTCAGGGTGCTAGAAGGAAAGGGGGTCCAGGAGATCTGGCTAATAATCAAGCACCACCTTCTCCAAGTTCAGGGTCAGTGCATTCCTMCAGGAAAGAAGTTGAGCAAGGCAGGCAGGAGACCTGCGTGGATGGGCAAGGAGCTGTTGGGAAAACTCAATGAGAAAAAGGGCACGTACATAATGTGGAAGAAGGGCCATGCCACATGGGAAGAATATAGGCACGTTGTAAGAGAATGCAAGAATGCAACAAGGAAAGCCAAGGCCCATCTGGAATTAGAGTTAGCAAGGGATGTCATAGACAACAGGAAGGGCTTCTATAAATGTATCAGCAGCAAGAGGAAGGCTAGGGAAAATGTGGGCCAGCTGCTGAATGGAGTGGGTGCCTTGGTGATGGAGGATGCAGAGAAGGCAGAGTTATTAAGTGTCCCCAAGAACTACAGAACCCGGAGACAAGAGAGATAATCAGGAGAGAGGAAGACTTCCCGCTGGCCGAGGAGGATTGGATTAGGGATCACTTAGGCAAACTGGCCACCCATAAATCTATGGGCCAGGATGGGATGCACACAAGAGTGCTGAAGGAACTGGCAGGGCTTATTGCTCAGCCGTTCTCCATCATCTTTGAGAGGTCATGGAGAGCAGGGGAGGTGCCGGAGGACTGGAAGAAGCCAACATTACTCCAGTCTCGAAAWAAGGGCAAGAGGGAGGAGCCAGGAAACTACAGGCTGGTCAGCCACACCTCCATCCCTGGAAAGGTGTTGGAGCAGCTCATCCTGGAGAGCATCTTCTCTAGGAATGTGAGGGAGAAGAAGGTGATCAGGAGTAGTCAGCATGGATTCATTAAGGGACTGCAGCATCTCGCGTATGAGGAAAGACTAAGTGAGCTGGGCCTGTTTAGGCTGGAGGAAGAGAAGGTTGAGAGGGCATCTGATTAATATGTATAATTACCTGAAAGGAGAATGTAGGGAGGAAGAGGCCAAACTCTTCTCAGTGGTGGCCAGTGACAGGACAAGGGTAATGCGTATAAGCTGAAACCCAGGCAGTTCCATCTCTGTGTGAGGAAGAACTTCTTCACTGTGAGGGTGACAGRGCCCTGGCACAGGCTGCCCAGGGAGGCTGTGGAGTCTCCTTCTCTTTAGAKCTTCAAAATCCGCCTGGATGCCTCCCTGTGCCACATGCTCTGGGTGTCCCTGCTGGAGCAGAGGAGTTGGACTAGATGATCTCTAGAGGTTCCTTCCTACCTCAGCCATTTTGTGATTCTGTGAGGAGGGGAAGGCCACCACTCTTGTGAGGGTTGCATCCCCTCTACCATGCCAGAGTAATCATGCCAAAGCTTGGACAAATGCCTTTCTGAGATGAGTGGAGCACCTCAGTTCTCCAGCAGTTTCTTTTTCAGGCTTTCTGCAGCCTCAGGCTTCACTAACAAACATTCTTTCCTTGATGTCTGTGACATTTAGAGATTTATTTTTAGCTCCATTTTCCAAGAAGAAAGATCTAGCCCTGTTAGGTCTTGAACTCATTGCTACCTGCTGCAGGAGAGGTTTTAGGAAAAAATACAGGGAGAGTGGATGTCAAATGTGTCATGTTTCAAACTCACATTAGACTTGGCCAAGAAATTTATAAGGTTTTCTTGTTCCAGGTGTCCACATTGCTGGCGCTCCTAGAGTTACTTATTTTGAAAGCACACACAAGAGATTTTATATGACCACCACTTGCCTCAGGATAGTAAGAACCTTGCATGTCGGCTGACTTGTCACTAAAATGAAAGCCAGCAGTCTGGTATGCTCTAGCTGTGGGAAAGCACATTTGTATAGATAGAAAAAAAAAATCTGTGATTTCTGCAATTCAGCCCTTATCATTATAACCACTTATTGCAGATGTGCCTTGTGGGACATATGGAAAGGCAAAACTCTAAGCTGAAACAGAGGGGAAAGGTGTGAAGGTAAATTTTGTTTTTCTGTTGCCATGTCACTGGTTTATAGATTGGGAGGAATAACTTGTGCCAGCTCTCTGAACAGAGCCGTTCCTTCGCTCATGCAGAGACATCTCGCAGRCCAGCTGTGCTGACTCTGAGTCACTTGTTATCAACTCTTACAAGTGCTGGGGAAAGAAACAAAATCATGACAATGATAAATATTGCTTCTTCACAAGCTTACATGATGCCATCCCGGTTTGTGGTCCAAGAGCACCACTGTGGCCTGGCTCTAAGGAAAGAGAGCTATTAGTAATCACAGGAGGCTGACAGGTTGCAGGTTTGAGCTGACCAGTTGTTACAAAAAAAAAAAAAAAAAAACCAACAGAGTCTTTCCTATTTTCTGGACTCGTTTTATTGCTAAATTTTTTGCACTCCGGAGAAGAGCATGACTGTTGTCTGGTAGCTAAAAGCAAATCACATAAAGAGGAGAAGAAAAAAAAAACGTAGATGCCTCTCATTCCAAGCTTTGTAAGAGCAGCAAGTGATCCCCATGGCATACCAGGTAGTGCCTCCAGGCTGGCACAGTGCCTGTGCATGCCATCTGCTGATCTTCACATCTTTTTCTGCTTCGTGTCCTGTGGAATGTCCTGCAACTAGACCCTTCCTTTCTTCTGAAATCATTGCAGTGCTCTAGCCCAGTTTAGTGTTTTGCTAGCATAAGCTGGGAGTGGGGTCCTGCATCGCATAGGGGAAGACAAATAGTTGGTCCTTTATATTTGTGCTGTCCTAATCTCTGTTATTTGTGGTATCTGTGAGTGAAATAGGACAATTCTCTCGCTATTTACATCTGGTCAGGACTGGAGGTCTGCTTCCCATTTGCTGTCTCATTGGAAATGTGGATGTTTAGATATTTTTATTTTCTAAATGTCACTTCCAATTGAAAGTGATGAAATGGCCTCATTGGAATCATTGATGTGATTAGTGTGTTGAAGGGGAAGAGTAAATAGAAATATGTTGTATATGTTATGAGATGCAGAACTGAAAATGATAGAATGTTATATAAAAGTGGGAGTGAGAGAGGAAAATCAAACCAGAAAAAGGAAGCAATAAAACACTTGACATTTTACTGCATTTCGGACTGTTTCTATTCTAAGTTGGCATGCTTCCTAAAACAATATYATTGAAGAAGACAGCTGGTCCATCCAAACATTTTCCCTTGACTGTGTCATCTGTTCAGCATTCTGCTGTGGTCAGAGATAGAAAGGGACTCACATGCATACAGAGCAAGGGCTGAATAGAGATCCCTGTGAAGTGACACAGCAATACATGAGCTTGAAGTGCAGTCATGGCTCACAGGGTAAGAGAAATTCCCTGGTAAATCAGGCTTTCACATAGTACTTCAAATGAGAGCATAGTGGCACAGAGTATTGTGTCGCCTTAGATTTTCAATAGCATGAAAAGATTTCCAGAAATTTTKCAAATTTTTTAAATATCAGATCTGGAAGCCTCTCATGTGAATATAGTATTTCTGCTCTAGTCTTAAAAACAGCTGATACAGGGTCTTGTACAAGATATTTTGAAGTTCCATATGAATCTGCTCTTGGAGCAGATGCTCTCATGGCAAAGTGCATTGGGGTTGGTGCATTAGGATTTGGTTCAACTTCTACTGGTCTGTATTAAAGAAAAGTAGAAATTAGAAGACCTTCTGGCTAAAAAAAACCCAAAATAGTAAAACACTGGGTCAATCACTTATATTCTCCACAGAAGGGTTTGTTAGGGAGTCTTTCAAGCATGAATTTTTCAGGGCGCTCTCTTGTCTGGCTTTTTACTGCTTACAATTGTGTCAAAATTAAAAAGCAATGAAAATGAAAAAGCAAATGTTGCCAGTATGGTGCAAGATTTGAGTGGTGATGCATTTAAACCTGCTTTATTTTGATTTAAACTGGCTCACTATACTTGCAAACAGATTAATTTTCTAGAGCTGTCCATACATTGATCTCTGATGTTGGGTTCTGAAGCCTTAGGTAAACACCTTAATAAATAGCGYGGTATTCAGGGAGAGTGAGTGCCAACTGGTACCTAATGAGCTACTAATCATAGAGAATTTGCATTCCTAAGCATAAAATTATCAGTGTGACACTGCACTGCAAGAAGCAACAGCGATGATGTGGCTGGCCAAAAGGTGTCTGTTTTAGTTCTTTTGTATAGGAGAGAAATGGTAAACTCTATATCTGAAAATCTTGCCCAGCCTAAACTGATCTAGTGTTTAGAATCTGATACATTTTTTCCACTCCTCTGTAGGTTACAGTGAGACTTAAAAAAAAAAGGGTTAATTAAAGGGTTTGCAGGTTGACCGTGTTCCTTTCAACTTTTGCACTCCTATGTGTGGGACTATCACAAGTGCTTAAAGGGAGGATGCTCCATGTGGCTGTTGACTATCTTAGAGGAAGCAATGTCTGATCTTTGCCTCCCTCTTTTCCTGACAAAATGATGCCCAGCACTTGCTCCTTGTGCCTTGCCATCATGGAACATTGGGCATTGGGCTGGAGAGAGAAGCAGAGAATTAAGGATGGATCTGCCCTGAAGTAGCAGTCTAGCTACAGGCATTTGTTTACTTCTCTCTGGAATGTACATGTTGTTTGGACAAACATATAGCTGGTTTTTAGCTTATACACCTTTAGGCAAGCGTGCATCTATGAATCCTCTGTGAAGCCACCTCCAAGGTRTGTGTAGGGTAAGCACAACCCTAGCAGGCCTGCTACGTGCAGTAAGTGGTCATGTAGAAAGAGCAGTTCCGAGTTTCTCCGAGAGCTGGTTGTTGTCCCGGTGAGCTTGGAGCCCGAGTAAGGTGGTTTGGTGGCACTTGTGCTCACCTGTTCTCCCGCAGGTGAGTTTAGCTGCAGAACTGTGTGCAGAGCAAAATGTGGTTGGTGGGACTGTAGGAGTGTAGAAATCCCTCTCAACAGATACACGGAAACTGGGCTTCTTTTTTGTTCCCCAGTGTTGATACAGAGGCATTTTTTCACATTTAAGCAACAGTTTATTTTTTTTCTGTGTAGAAAGCAAAGTGAACCTTCAGAAAATGTGGATGGGAGGCTTGCATTTGTATAAAATGAAAAGCGTGCTGTGAATCATTGGAGAAAATCTATATTTTCTTGACAATTATAACAATATTAGGTAGCAGTGAAGGTTTCCAAGGCAACGTGGCCACGGGTGCGTTCATGTGGAGTGCATGTGACTACCTGCTTTGTCAAACCCATGGATGGATGTCAGGAGGTGGCTATATATGGGGGGAGGTTATGTATCAATTCGTTGCTGTACATGAGGAACACTCTTCAAAGGAAGGCTTATTTTTGTTTTTTTTTTTTTTTTTGTGAAGTATGACTGATTGTACCAAGTGTCTCGCTGCTTTTGTTTCTCAGACAAGCAAGATAAACATATTAAAGCCAGGCTGAGGGAAGCTTGCTCATGGAGGAGTCCCTCAGTTGGGAGGCCATCTAGGCAAGTTAGCATAACATCTGCTTGTGTATTTTCTGCCATGGTAAATAAATGCACATATTTACCCCAAGTAAGTACTCTTCGTCCTTTGGTACCAAGACACGAGTCTAAATTTGCCGCAGTGGGAACCTGAAGGGGCCTTTTCAACACCAGGGTTCCTGCATCTCTGCTCCTTGGTCTTGTCTGGCCTCTCCTTTCCTCTTCCTCTCTGCTGGGTCTCCGTTCTGTTGACAGGAGCTTTCCCAGCTTCTCCAGCCTTCCTACAAAGTCCAGAGAGCATACAATCCAGCATGTTCTCCCATATGGTGTTCTTCAGGCTGCCTCTGCTTTTCCCTCAGAGGAGCCATTGTATTTAAATGYTGTGTGAGCATCCCCACTGTCAGGCCTCAGGGTATTCACTTCCCTGCCTTTGACCCTTAGAAAGTTCTACACATCACAGACCTCATTGGCTTAGAAAAGAATTGCAGGCCTGCTGAATACCTGATCCTGGTGACAGGAAAAGGAAAAGCACATCCCTGCTCCTCTCCCTCAGGGCAACTGACAGAGCAATTTGGCATCTTCTGGAGTCAAACTCATCAGTCCTGGTTGCTTTCTGGATCATGGGGGCACATGGGGGTGCAGCCATGATGTGGAGCAGCCAGTTACTCATTTTAACCGGTAGGATAAGCTGAGCTTGCAGGTTTGTGCTGACATTGCAGCAATGCAGGTCACTGAAGGGTATAGCCATAGGCTAAGATTAGGCTCAGCTCTTCTAGTGTTCTTTAAGAGAGATTCCTTTCCTGAATTAGTTTTGCTTAGAACAGGCAGGGAGGATTCCCAATAAYCTTTCCTTTAACCAAAAATACTGTATTATTGAGCAGTGGAACGTGCACCTTCCCCTGGGAGTTAACTGGCCACAGGACACATGAAAARGAGTAACTAGTCAGCTGTTGACAACTGCCTGCATGATTCCATTCTGCTCTGGCCTGAGGACTCCRAAGGCCCCGAAACTCCTGCGACATGCGCGGCTGCATCGCCAGCCCCACGCTGCTTCCACGTAGCCACRGAGGCTGCTGCGTGCAGTGAGTGGCAGTCACGCTCGGAGCACTCCCAGGGAAGCCTGAGTGAAAAATTAAGAAGCCGGGATTTTGTTTTGCTTAAATTATTTTTCTTAACTGTTGCTTTGCAGTGGATGGCAAAATGTCCTCCGTGCATACAGATGTGCTCGCAGCTACCACACTCAGTAGCGAGCATTTTTGTGCTTACAGCCGGCTTGCGGATCTGTACCGCCCCAGTGCTGTGTCCCTCTCCCTGCGCCAATGTGTACACTGCCATCCAGAGGAGCCATGGCAGCATGTGCAGACATAACCAGCTAGCTGTCACCTCGCTGTCCTGCACAAGGAGCAGGAGCAGGCTTTGCCGCCGGCTGCCTGGGATTCGGAGCGCGGACCCTGCCGGCTCTGCCGCTGTCCGCGCGAGAAGCGGCGCCCCGCTGAGCGTACCAGGGAGGCTGCAAAAGCCATCATCRTTTCTCAAGCCCTCTGCTCCACCCGCTCAAGTAATATCATTGTTTGCAACTGCCAAGGCAAGAAATAGGGGAGGATGCAGATCAGAAACCTGCTCGAGTGTCTGAGCCAGGAATACACGCTGGGCTGCTTTCACTGGGATTTGCTGCCACCTTTGCTGCCCTGAAATCCTGGGAGTAAGCCAGGTCTTTTTAGAAACAGCCAGCCCCCAAATCAGAGCCTGCATATACGGCAGATTGTCAACTTGGTCATTCGTGTGCAAGTTCATATAGCCTGAAAGCCAATCCTCCCCCTAGCAATTAGGACAACCCTCACCCACGCCCAGCAGCACCCTGCGTTTTGGAGGCTTGAAACTGCTTCCTCTGTGGTGGGGTGTAAATTTTATACGACTAGAGGATAAAGTCAGCAGTAAAGGCTGAGTTTAGACCTAAATGAAGGATACATGAGAATGAAGTTCACATCAGTGCTTTTAAAAGCAGCGATACATTCAAAGGTTGAGGAAGAAGGCTTGGGAAAGACCTATATGGGATGGCTAACTGCCGTAGTCTGCAATAGTTTGCAGCAGTGCAAATGAGAATGCTGAGTACCATCAAACTGCAGCTCCAGAAAGGCTGTTAGATGTAGGAAGTGCCTATCCTGAGACGCTTTTCAATGCCAGACATACAAACTTCTGCATAGTTGAAGCTATGGGTGGCATCTGTGGGTGGCAGAAGCTCCTAAGTGGTGACCGTGTATTGTCATGAACGTGTGAACCGGGCCCAAGTGACACCTCAGTCCTGACACTGGGTCCTAACACCTCAATTTTGTGTTTAATGCTCCCAACCAGCTCAAGGCTGTCCCTTTTTTGRCATTTTGGTTCCCAGAAAATGGGCATCAAGCTTTCATCTCTGGGGGCAAAATCAAACACTGCATTGAATTGCCTTTCCTTTGTATAATGGGGGACACTTGACAGAGCTATAGAAATCCCATTTGAAAAATGATGGCTTGTTGATTTTCTGCTTGCTGAGAATTATTAGTATATTTCTGTCTTGCAAAACCAGCTGTTAAATCAGCAAAATGCTTTGGCATTAGAGACATTTGGAATGTAAAATATACTGCTGCCTTTTTTTCTTTTTTCTTTTTTTTTTTTTTTTTTTCTTTTTTTTTTTTGATCTGCAAACATTTGGGTGTAAAGTTAAGGGAAACTCTGAAAAGATGAATAATGATCTTAATTTGAAAGACATTTTACAAGTAAACATGCGGCAGTTGTAGCTACAAATCAGGTAATTGCTGAACATTTTAAAACCCAGGAGGATAAAATTAAAGACAAGAAAATCAAATTTAAGTGCAAACAAATATTATGAGATCTTTAAGTAGAAGATTCAGACTCGGTATGTTTTAATGGACCATTTTTTTTACTACAGCAAACCCAAATATTGTACAATGGTCTTTGTTTAATCATCCAGGTTATAGTATTTAAATGAGCAGGTACTTTAACATAAAGTAGTTTACAGTCAGTTTTTCTTTTACTTTATAAGCAGTGTATCCATGAAATGCAGAAAGGTCAACCACTCCAATGAAACAACTTYAAAAATAATTTGCTTTTACAGCCACACATAAATATAGGTATTCTATTATGTCAAAGAATATGAAACAAAATGGCTCAACATTAAGCTATAACTTTTGCAGGAAGGATGCATTAGCTTTAAACTGGAATATATGACTATTGAAACACATTATTTCTGTCTGAATTTTACATTTCCAAGTGAAATGTGTTTTTCTGCCTATTTTCTACCTTTGGCTGGTCTCCGTGCCCATTTGCAATGGAGTGCCCATCAGAGTACTGAAATGGCTCTCTTGGCTCTGTGGTTTGGTGTCATACATTAGGAATTGCATCCTGCATCCTGCTCAGGAGTGCAGCAGGGCTACGTGGGTCACCTAGCGCTGTGCGTGCCACCCTGCAGTGGCCATGGGTCCTGCTCTCAGGTGCTGCTGCTTGGGGGAGCGAAGCTGAGATGCTCCTGTGAAGTAGGGGCTGATGAGGATCTGCTSTTCCATATTCCCCCTGGTGGGGTGGGCCTCCTGCTGGGGAGATGTGTTTGGAAAATTGCTCATCAGAACTTCCTGAGAAGGTAGAAAGATGGGGCTAAGTGACCACAAGATATACCTTATACGCACATCTCGTCTTTCTGTCCAGCTGTGACAAATCATGGCTTGATATAGGCTGATCCTCTGAGCACTTTCAAATTGGTGGGCATGTTTTGCAGCTTCTGGCCAGTCTGCAGCAGCACATGTTTACTCTGAGCTRCATACTAGCTAGCTTCTATTATATAGGATCCCAGCACGTCACACTTGTTTGTGATCCTGTGAATACAAATTCCCCAAACATCAGTTGTTACRCAATTAACGAAGACCTCCAGGCCACACCTGACCTAAATCTTATGCAGTTAATTAAAAGGGTAAGTGTATTTCTGAGGAGTAGCTGTTCACAGAGCATGGAGATGAAAGTAAGGTGAAAGACATTTCCATTCCTGACACATCTTTCCTCTGAAGCAGTCAGTAAGTTTAATTAGGATGGTTAGGAATGAACTATGAAAGCAGCAAATTTAGTACCAGATTAGGGAAACACCGGGACAGAATATATATATATATTCTGTCATATATATATATGACATTTCTAACAGATAATCTGATGAATGAAATTGTCAGTGCCTTTCATTATGAAGTGGAGGAGTGCATGCATGAGAACTTTGCACTGGAAAGACAGCCCATTATAATCCATCAGTTTCACCCACTGGAGCTGGAGTTTAGATAAGTAATTTGGGGCATAATGGCTACATCTTCCTGCCTCAGCTCCGTGACATAGAGGCCTCATTCTGTGCTGACTAGCCCCTGAGGTCATTCAGTAACTTGCTGGCTTGATGCAGTTATAACTAGCTTCTGTGAAAATCACTATGCCAGGCATGATGTCGTGGAAAACAACATTGGATAAAGTCCTTTTTCCTTTCCAATCGGGCTCTATCCTTTCGGATAAAGTAGGAAATGCACTCCAGCAATCTTTTCTGGAAGACTGCTTGGGAAGGAGAAAATTCCAAAATGCAGAGACAGCCCCAGATTTGTTAGAAATCTGGCTGCCACAGGAGAAAGAGCGGCACTTCCAGATGCCCACCAGTGATCTGGAGATGCCTCTGCTGACTATAAAATACAAAAGCTCTCCCAAAGCAGGTGGCACAAGTCTAGGCTAGTCTATTTGTGAAATTTCAGAAGAAATTGTGAGTCATTCAGCAGAGCTGTCTCACTGGACTGTRTCATGCGGATCTGCCTCTGCCATTTCTCCTTAGTATTAACGTGAGCTCCACAGTTTCACGTGGATCACAACTCTCTCATGCCCTCTTGCTGTCAAGTTCTACCATGCCATCCCATGGAGATGTGTTTTTTTTTAAGGAAATTGACTCTCAAATGGCAGACAGCTTAGTTTGTAAGGCACTGATGCACTGCGGATCATTTGTAACTGCAGGCRTGTTGAAAAGATTACAAGAAAATGTTTTATTTTAAACTTGTATTTTGTTTATGGTGAGATTGCTTTCATATTTTAAGTGAAACGTTCTTAAGAACTTCGTTCAGTTGGGGCCAAAGTGACAAGTGACAGAACTGAGAGAAACTTTCACAGAAAACTTTGTAAAAAAACAGATATCTACTGATAACTGAATGTTTTGTGAGCACAACCAGTTTGTTATTTTGATGCATTAAAAATGTGAAATTTGAAGCACTGAAATTCAACATTTGGCTAACTGAAACATCTGAACTTTCAGTTTAAAGTAGCTCTTCATTGCAAAGTTGCTTTAAACTTATTTGAAAAGCTTAAATTTGAACTTTAGGATTTCATTACTGTGAAGAAAGGGCTTTGTTTGGAGGAAAGATGGAACTGGATTACTTAGTCTAGAAGACAGAAGATRGAGAAGTCTCTAAATAAATAAAAGGCTGCCTCAGTGAGGAATGTAATATATCTGCTCTCCATGTTCAAGGATTGATAGAAAAAGTAATGAGAATCTGATTGCAGAGCAAATAAAAAGAAAAACTAACTATTAGGAAAAACTTCCTACTGATGAGGTTAGCATTTGGCAGTGACTACCTGACCGGAGCAGGGAATCTTCACCACCTGAAGATACCAGCCTTCTTGGCACCTACCAGGATAATAAAACAGCACTGAAATAGAAACAATCTGATGAGTTTGTGCATCTAGCAAACAAACTCTCAAGGAGAGGTTCCTTTAGACAGTGCTGGCTTGGGCAGGCTGGGGTGACTGACCGCAGCTTTGCACGTGCCTTGCCCATGCACAGCATGCATGTGCTTGGGCACAGATGGGGCTGGCAGAGGCAAAACATTTCTTTTAATCCTTCTAAGAAATTACAAATTAAGTTGTGATTATAGAACTGTTAAAAAGGAATTACCACAGAGGACTCTCCAGATGGTCATGAGGAATAACTAGTGAAGAGTGAACAGCAAAGGCTGAGCTATTTATCCAAATACAGTTCCCTCTTCCTTTTGTTTCCAGTTTGTGATTCCTTCCCCTTGTTCTGTCTTCCAGACCATGAAAGAATTTCTCYTTTCACTACAGTCACCATTGCTTCATAGTTGATGTTCTTGTCCAGAATTGGTAATATCCTTTTATATCTAATCTCTTGGGAAAGTGAAGCGAATACGGTCTGGTTGAAGAGATGACGGTCTGTTCTCCACTTTGCAAAACAACTTCTGATWTTTTTGTCTGGTTTTCAGCCTGCTTGATAGAGAAGAAGGGATGGTTCTGTACTGTTCTTTGGCATGCCCAATAGAGGAGTTTGCCCACCTTGCCTTTCAGCGGAGGCAGTAGCTAACAAGCAAGCTCTAGGATGACCCATCAGGTCATGAGGTTCCAAGTTTTGCCTAGGAAGCTCTAGACAGCCCCTGCCATAAGGCCGGGTGGGTGGGTTGTAAAGTAGTTGTCTACATTTAAGGCTGCCTCTGGCCTCAATAGGGACAATGCAGGCTGCTGTAGTACAGCCTGGATTTCACTGTTGTGAAACCCAACAGTGTTCCCAACCGTGCCGGATCAAGCACAGCACTAGTACATCCCAAGGGCATRTGATCCTAGCAAAGTACAGAGTGAAGATAGGTCCCTGTTAAAGGAGAGGAGCTAGAAAAAAAGGGCATTTTTATTTTCAACAGGAAATGACCTAAGCTAAAAAATACTGGTTCATGCAAATGCTTTCGCTGTAAAATTGCTACCATTGGCAAAAGTACTTTTTTCGACAGGAAAAATCTTATTCGATCTTATTATCAAGATCTTTGAACTTGTGGTGAAGGGAAGGCATCTGTAGGGAAAGCATCACAGAAATATTCCCTTCACAAAGAAAGCTGCCTCTTCTAGAGCTTCTGTGTTCGGTGTGCATTTGTCTATAACTGTTTTCTGAAGTGGCATTCACAAGTTTCCAAATGAATATAAAAAATGGAAACAGAAAGCCTTTGCAGTGAAATGGGAGGATTGCCTGTAGTCAAAGCAGTGTGCATTTATCTACTTATTTACTGAAATACAGTTTTGGAGGAAGGGGAAGATGAAGATTCAAAAGGAGTTCATGCAATTTTCTGCAACAGGGTCTGAGAACAAACGCCTGCTCGTGATCTCTTACGTTAATTGCTGTACTGTGAGTGACCCTCYGCTTTGAAGCAAAACAATACGTTTAATTTGAGAATGCCTTGTAGCTGCTTTTTTCCTATTGACTCAGAGGGCCTACAGATTGTTACTTACACACAGTGAATGATAATTGTTTCTGGATTTTTGTGATGTAGACACAACAATTTTAGCATGTTTCTGGATCTCATGCATGTAGATGATTTTGTCATGGTGCAGGTTACAGCTGTTTCTGGACATTCCAGCCATTAGCTTGCATAACTGCATAAATTCCTTTTTCCCTTAAAGCTTAGAAATCCTTATTTGGTGCGTGCCCAGTAATAAGGGATTTTTGTACATAGTTAGCATGGGATGGAGCTTCCTGAGCTCCCCATGAGATCCTGACAGGATTTGTAATCTACCTGGAGGTTTCTGTAGTTAATAGCACACCAACTTCTGTGCTTGTTCCAGGCCGTCCTCTGGGAGATGATCCCAATGATGGACAATGTTAATCAAAAGAGCTAGGTGATACTTTTTGATACCCATTACTCAGATCATGTCCTTAAAAAATGATCAGAAATAAAGAACTTCAGGGAGGGTAGGAACTGTTGCTGCTGAGGATTGAACTGGATTGTAGTTTAATTAGGGGATGTCTTCAAGGGTGTTTACAAGTCCACATTCCTACTGACTGTCCTTGGAAATTAGATGCTGTTCTCTGCTAAAAATCATGCCTTTGTGATCTGAATGGAGCAAGGCTGTTCCAGTCCAAAAAGCTATGGATTATTGCTAGTGTGACAACGTCAAGTTGCCCCAGGTTAAAATAACACTGGCAAACCAATATTTGTTCCAGTGGGCCTGAGCAGGTTCTTGTTCACTTCACTGAGTAGTCACAAAAAAAGAGGAATTTCTGCAACTTAGTACATGGCTCTTCAGTATCCCCTTAGCTTATTCAGTCTCTTTCTTTTTTTCCATCAGGCTTTGTGCTGTCAAATCACAATGTTATTCACAACCAGCTGATATTATTTAAATCTTTGTGTTTTGGAAGACTGCAGTGGGGTTTCTGTTCATCTTTCAATCTCCTTCCTGTGAAATTCTGCCTCTGCGATGCTCTGTTTTCCATTTATTACAGTATCACTTGTGGTTCTGTTTTACATTGTCCCACATCCCTGTGTTGCACTATCTCACAAGGGTGAGACTGAATTTACATCACCTTCTAAAGATGGGAGCTAGGTGAGAAATAAAGAGAGAGCTCTGTGTGCCTTACTCATTTAAGCAAAATGGAATCCCTGTACACAGAATTATGTTGCCTTAGCATTTTCTTTGGGCTTTGCTCTTTTTTGCGTCCAAGAACTATTAGAACTTTGACTGTAGAGGCAAAATGTATTTGTTTCCAGGTAGAGGAGTACAAGCTTAGTTTTCAGAACTGTAGATCAGGCCTCCATTTATATCCCGCATATGAAATCTTTACACATTAACTGCATATTAACTGTCCCATCAAAGTGCATCTCTTCTTTCCAGCCTGTGAATCTTTCCATTGCTTCCTCTCTGCTTTGGAGACTGACTATGTGCTGCTGGTTAATACTGGCAAAAGTTGTTTCTCTTTCTCTGACATGTCCTTGGCCTTATAGTCTAAGCCTAGATTACATACTTTAAAACTAACCTTAAATATCCATGAAAAAAGTAAATATCCATCTAAAATAATGCAGTGGTCTCTCTGTGGTTTTTTATAGCCTCAGCTTGAGGAATCTATCATTTAAAAATTAAACTCTTTTTAATGGGGATTTTTAATAGAAATATTTGAATGAGTATTTAAAACAAAATATTCTTTGAACTCATAAAATTCACCTCTCTGAAAGAAGGCATGTGGCTCAAATTATACATAGATACAGAAGGCCTCAACTCTGGCAAAGAAATGCTCTTACCAGCCCTTCCCATGCAGAACAGCTAACCTGCTAAAATCATAATTATCAGCTCATACAAATGAGCAGATAGTGTTCAGTAAGATACAGGATTTTCTGATCAATTGCCAGGATTTCCATGGAAATGACAAGGATTTTTGCTACCCAGACTATTTCTGGGTATCCTTTGTGTCACTGCTGCGTATTCTTCTTCTCAAGCCGTACTCCTGTGAAAATTTTACTGTCTGGAAATCATGAGGTCTTGTTGGAGGAGGGTTTCTGTAAACCTTGGCCAGCTGTTAAATCTAGATCTTAGTCTTGCCTGCCTGTTAGGCCACGGTTCACGTTATATACTGTAAGAGATGATTTTGCATTAATTCGATGGGATGAAATGAGAAAGACTGGAAGATGCATTCACTAGCAAATTAAGAGTATCTCTCATTGGCAATGAGACCTGCCTTTATGCATATACATATATATACACAATATTACCAGAGGTTTTAATGTTTTTCTTTCTTTGCCTGGCAATTCTTTTCATGCTATATTTTCCTTCTCTGTTTTCATAGATCAGTCCTGCAAGAATTCTAGTAGTAACTCATAATTGCTGTAGAAATTAGGGTCTTAGACTGGTCTTTTATAACTGTTGAATAGTCTAGTGTGTTATAAGCTTTAGTGTGCTTGTAGAGGTTTCTGTTTGGTTGGACATTTTTCAAAAGAAATTCATCTGTAATGGAAAGTTTCCAGCATGTTACAAACCAGCAAAACAAAAATATTTATAATGAGACGGAAAAAAAAAACTATTTTGGTCAGTACTCAGTTTAAGTGAAGGGGATTGCACAATAATTTTGCAATTAAGCAAAATTAAAGCAGCTTTAAGAAGCCTGGAAGAAATAATCACTGATACGTGCTGGAAATGATGGGGACAGGGGATCAATCAGCCATGTCAACTGTCTGTCCCTTGCACCCTCTAGTAGAACAGGCTGCACTCGGATGTTTTGGGCCGCATCAGCTAAGGCCTGAGGCTGCATCGCTATGTCCATCCAAGGGCTGTGGTCCCATGTAAACATGTCCAAAGGGGGCAGCCTGAGGGGTTCTGGGGTTTTGTAGTGTGACTGTCATCTTCGGTGACCTTTGTGTCTGCTGTGATTCTCCCATGTCCCCGTGATGGGACTTCACCACACATAACCTGCTTTGAGATGTGGTTCAGTCCTAGAGATTTGACTTCCTTATTACRTAACGTCTCTAGATGCAGTTACTGAGGGTAAAAATGACCAGAAAGTTAATACCAAATAAAACTAGGAGGAGATAAAAGGCAACAGAATTTCCTTAATGTAAATATAGCTCTTGAGAAGAATGACCTGTAGAGAAACTGTGCAGAGGGGTATTGGGTAATGGCTAAAACTCACTCAATAGTCTAGTCGAATAAAGACCCGCACTGGAACTCAGCTGTGCCAAGTCACAGGGATGTGAAGAAAATTAACGATGCATCCCTGAACATTACAAATATTTTTTAACAGAAAGGCAGAAGATGATGCTGCAAAAGGAGCTAATCTGTCATTGCTTTTGTGTTTTAATGAAAGCAGAGCAACTACCTTTTGTTATGAGTGAAAAGTGCTTGCTTTGAGCCTAAGTGCTGGTAGTTGCGTACTATGGAACTTACTGATGCATATAATGGTAGCAGCGGGCCATCTGAGCAGAATGTACGTTTTAAACTGAATCTCTGCACAGATCAGCAAACACGCACGCTCTCCCGTGTTGACAAGAGCAGCATACTTATTCAGGAGGAGSCAAACTTTGCAAGCCTGGCAGCTGGAGTTTGCAAGCTTATCGTTCTGTTATTAACTCTCCGGGCCTTAGGGAAGGGGSAATGGATGAGCTGCTCCCTTGGAGTCTCTTCCAGACCTACTTTGTTTGGTTTCCTGGTTCCTAACCAAGCAGAGGATAAGCAGAAATGTTTTCTGAAATGAACTGAGGGGAAGGGATGCGCATTAATTATGTAAGATGCTCTTTTCCAGGTCAAAGCGGCGTAGCTGGCACAGGTCAGAGTTCAGCAGAGGGCAGGGGAAAGGAGCCAGACAAATGGTAATTGCTGGAAACCCTGGTGACCCTGCGTGTTACTAGATGTAGCTTGAGGACCAAAGCCTGCTGTAAGGAACAGGTTGTGAGAAAGTGAGTTCAAGCATGAGAAGACAAGGCTGCAAAGCAAAGTGTTTCCTAGGAGAGTGGGGGCCTCTAAGAACACACCTTACCAAGAAAGCTTGTCAAAATCCAGCTTGCTTTCATCAGGAAAACAGGCGGTGTTTTTTCAGTGATGCAAATAACGACTGAAATCAAGCTGTAAATGCCCGGGATTTCAGCTGAACTAGCGTGGTTTCCAGGATCTCGATGCCTCAGTCGCACTGGGCTTGGCTGTTACTGACTAGAGGGTTGTTCTCCCTTGGGGAGCACGGGGACTGCAGGCCTAGAGGGAGGGCTTGGCCTCCTGTCCGAAACATGGAGAGTGCTGCATTCAGAGCAGCTTGCCTGGGGCTTCCTGCTTCCTTGAGAACTGCCAGGAGGAGAGATCCATTAGCCTCTCCTGTGCTTGCCTGGCCTCACGGTGAAAAATGTGTGTTTATGCTAAGTTGCAGCTCTGCATTTCCGTTAATGACCATTGTCTCGTCTTGCCATGTCACGGCAAGTGTTTGGTGATAAGACATTCCAGTGCCTGTAGAAAGCTCTGAAGGAACCTCATGGAATATTGTGGACAGTTTCACCAGCACTGTTTAAAGAAAGTGGAGTGTAAACGAGAAAAGGTGCAGGGATGAGTTATCCGTGTAATCAGAGGAGTTGGAGGGTTGGCTCTTTCGGTCTAACAAAAGGAAGGAGCAGATAAAATGCAATTGTTTTTTTTAAGAGAAATCTTGCAGAAAGGAGAAGCATAAGATATCAGCCATGGAGAAGAGAGAATTAAAATAAAAAACCGAAGTCGCTCATRAAAGGAGAGAAGTCAGAGAGTCCTGAGTGAGACCGACTCAGTCTCCTCTCTGGCCTGGGCTGAGCAGAGCAACCTGCTGTAAAATGCAGGTCTGCCCACACGTCTGAGATCTGCAAGGTGAGACACGGGCTCTAGCGTGGCTCCTGCCTCTTGGTGCTCCACTTGTCACCCTGATTCTCTCCTCGCTGCTCGTCTCCAGGAGGGGAATTTATACACTGCAGGGTAATTACAGGTTTATGAGMACAAGTTGGAGTTTTCCTAATGTCTAAAAGACTTAGATTTGTTACTCTCATCAGCTATCCGGGAGTTTCAGGCATACACACAAAAGATGATTTAGGTACCTWCTGGAAGTGAATGGGGCAGGAGGACCCCTACGTTCTTTTAAAAATGTAACTTTCTTCAGTGTATTAAAAAAATTCCATTTGCAGTGATAAGCTATTAAGTTGAACTAGCTTTTGTAAGATGAGATAGTTTTATTCTGTGTTTCGACAGATTTACAATCCAGAAAAACAAATCATTATATGATACATTTATAAGAAGGAGCACTGCTGTCAAATAAAGCCGTCTTTAGAAACCAGGCTGAAAGAGGTTTTTTTTTTATTATTACTGTTTTTTCAAGAATTTATGAAAGGTTTCAAAGATGAGTCCGTGCTACCTAAACCTACACCATAATTCCTCCCACAATTAGCTGTTTGTAAGGCAGTGCCATCTTTTACTTGTCACATTATAGGCTTTATTCAAATGAGATGCAAAGCAAAGAATGAGCTGATCCTGCCATCGTTACCTGAAACTGTCCAGTACCACTCAGCAGAATTGTGTTATGCAAATTTCCCTCCATMTTTTGGGAACAAATGATGGGCAGGACATAAAATGGAAAAATAAATGACGCTCACGCGAGTAAAAGATCAGTCAAGCAGTGCACTGCGATATCATTAGGACTGATGAATCGCTATTATCATTACAAAAATAACACATAACGTTTCAAATCCAGGATCGTGTTTGACTTCTTTGCCGATGAATATTTATGCAGTTTCCCTTTGTTTCTTTGTTTGTGTAACAGACGCCAAGCTAAGTTCAATAGACAAATTGCATCGCTGTGAACTGTCATAACCAAGTCCTTATTTTTTTCTAGAAAACTGAAGTTAAATAGCAAAGTGGAATAAATAAACAGAGGTCAAAATTGCCCTCTCCCTGCAAGATTCAATCAACTGATAAATAATCTTGGGAAGAATTCAGATCAAAGGAGGGATGAAAGTTCAATCTCCATTACTTGAAATGAGCAGTTTGCTTCTCTGTACTCTGAGGATCATAAATTATTTAACCAATGTGTGTGTCATAATCTAATTACTCACCTCTATTAAATTTCTCAATATTCCTTATGTCTCTGCTTCTTACCTGAAGTGCAGGACAGGAGAACCAATATAAATGTATGAGTTTTTTAGCAGATAAAGCTTTTAACAGGTAAGAAATTGCAGAAAGAAAAATAAAGATGGTTAGATAATGGTGTTTGTGGGAGCAAGAGCTGAAGTAAACATCTTTTACTACCTTTTTCTAGTGATAATAAATCAGTTCAATTAATTCACTGGTTTAGCATAATCTCGTTCAGAGGCAAGGTTTTATCTTAGCATGCTGGAGTTTATGGCAGGTGATTTTTTTGGTGTCTGGGAACTCCAAATGTACATTCCTATTGATTTGCTAAGCAAGCTTTCTGTGGAAGGGAGAATCGATGGTGGCCTGTCACCCAAACAGCGCTGAAGTGGAATTTATAGATTTGAGAAAATGGCTTAATTGCTGGAGTGATGCTTGTAGCTAAGCCTGGCCACTTAAACTGTGCAACTTCTGTACATTACCCAAGTATCAGGCATAAAATATATAACTGTATATAAAGGTAACTGGAAAATAATGTGAATACTTCTGGAATGTCATGCTCCTTTAATGCTCCTTTCATTGCATTAAGCTGATGCGCTAAGAGAAGTGCAATCTTTGAAATTTCTCCCTCATTCTGCCTTCAGCAGCCTCCAAATGAGCCCAAAGGTGTGAAAACAGTTTCCCATTTAAAAAATACTCTGGACCAAGTCAGTTAGAGGCTTCCTGCCTGCTGCAGCATTTACCCACTTCTTCCTGGCTTTGTGTGAAAAGCTTCACCTTAAACATCTAAGATGTTGCATTCAGTCGTGCTATAGAGGGGCTAATTGGGTTCGTACCTTCTCAACTCGTCTCTGGTGGCTCGCTTCTCAAGCTAGATGGCACGAATTCATGCAGTTCCCACTAGTTCCCATGTCTTGCCCGTTCCTCAGAGTTCCTTCTGTGATTTCTCCAGAAGGTGAACCTGCCCATATGCAGCAATGAGAAGACTGTCACCAAATAGTGAGTGCAGTGAGTGCTTTGTGCAGTAATGCTATCCCAAATGCATCCTCCAGGTGACTGAGCAATATGAGGCATTATATGCATCGTCCTGCTGAACTTTGGTTCTTTCTCAGGCGTGCCCARCATGGATCAGACGGCGGTATCAAGACTTTAAATACTTAGCTGGAATTGAGTATGTGCATCTTCTCAGAGTGCAGTGAAATTTGCCCAGGAAATTTTCTTATCTTCATAGAAAGCCTCACCTGCCTGTACAGAAGGTACTTAGCCTTGCACTGATCACTTTATGGATCTTATATGCTTGGCAAGAGCCAGCATATTTTCTACGGAGGCTTTTGCAGGGAGATCCAGCAATGTGTAACTCCCCGCCCTTTGCAAGTGCTTCTCACTGCTGAAGGCGGCGTTAGATCTAAAATCAAAAGATGTTTTATGGCCAGCTCTCTGCATGYGCCTGCATGGCTCTGTGTTTGTCTGAGAGCTCTTCAAATGGCAACATAAAATTATTTTATGTCCCTTGCTTGGCCAGTCTCTAATTGGGTATAACGAAGCAAAGCGAAGTAGTTGTGTGCACTCACTACTACTGCTTGATAGCTTCTTATATGTCAGCGACAAGATCATTGGGCCTTTTTTGTGCATGTGAGGCTTTTTGTGAGGCTGCCGGTCCCGCCTTGCTAATCAGGCTTTACTGTAAGTGTTGCTATGTTTCTGTTCACGCATCCTTAGACTCGCAGTTCGAATTTGCCTTTGAAAGCACTGCATAAGGGTGTTAGCTTGTGCATGCAAAACATAGTTTGCAAACTGTGCGTGCCTAGTTTGTCTGTGCATTAGGCATACATATCCTTTACTGAAAATGAGCTGTGCATTAAATGGATGGCATTGCTATTTCAACCAGGAAGCACRCGCCGAACTGCCCGGGATACAGCGTGCCTGGGTTGCCAAGGCAACAGAATTCCTCAGTTTGGAAGGCTCTGTAGCAGAACATGTTTAGGTAGCCTTAATTTGGGGGCATGACTTCCCAARTCTTACCTGGCTCCCTTCAAATATGTTTTATCTAGTGATAATTCTGTGTTTCAGGTATCAGCGAGTGTAGCTTCATCTGCTGGAGCGCTGCTACAAATTATAGCTGCAAAGCACATAAAAAATATAAAAGGTTAAGGGAGAGCTTACCGCACTGTTTAGCAAGCATTTATATAGTTGAGCTTTGCTAGTTAGCTATTACAATTACTGAACATTTGTGTGTGTTTAAATATATGTGCATATAAAAAGGRGCAGCAGAAAGTACCTTCTTTGTTTTTACTACTGTTGGTCTATCGGATACCAAATTTCATGAATGCATTTTCATTAAATTCCCTCTTTCCTGTAATTGTTGCTGTAAGGCTGCCTGCAGCACAGCTGCTCGGTCTGCATAATTTGGTGCCTTGCAGAGAAGCTCTCTTCAATCCTGGAAGTGGTGTTGAGCCCCCTTTGCAGGCAGCATGGACAGCCCTACTCACTGGACAAGCTGGATGAGGCTTTTCCTCCCAGTCCCGTGGGTGGCCAGGGGTGCAGGTTCCCACTTCCAGCTTAGCGTAGGTTTGCTGCCAGGCTTTAGGAGCTTGCTGCTGCTTGTCCCTTTGCATGGGACAAGCTCCTGTTTATCTCCCTTTAGTCAGATCCAAAAGCTAATGGAGCAGCTGGTCAGAATTGCTGAGTTTTGAGGTGCTTCTGTTGTTCCGTAGTGCCCGGGGCCTTTCCTGCACCTAGCTCGGGTGACCTGCACAGGGCTGTGGCAGCTGGCAGACCACAAGGTTCCCTGCAACTGTCTTCCCTAAATCTGGGACTGCTTGCCTGAACCCCTTGAGGAAAACTGAGGGCTACCTACGCCAAGACAGGTGGAGAATGTCCTGTGAGCAAAAAGTTGAGATGTGCCCTATGTGTCCCTGCAGAGTCTTGGAGCAGGCGGCTTGGACTAGATGGTCTCTAGAGGTCCCTTCCAACCRCAACCATTCTGTGACTTTTTCCTCTTGTTCCTCTTTTGTTCGCGTGGTTTAAAACTGATCTGTCCCTGCAGCAAATCTAGCAGTGTTAATGAATGGCACGTAAGCAAATGTTGGATTTAGGTATTTCTTGGTCTCTGTGTGGGACTGATGTATAAAGGGAAGGGAGGAAGTTACTGTGCATTTTCATCAGCCCTAAGCTCTGAAACAGCAGAACACTTAGGCAGGTGATGATATTGCTCATATTTTTTGCTTTCTCCAACAAAATGGATCCACTGCCTGCTTGTAGTTAAACTTAAGTCACCAGTGTTGATTCTTCTATTTTTAGCATTGTATATTAGGTGAGTATTACTGCTTTTGATTGCGCCTGGACACAGCCCTGTGCCACATGCTCTAGGTGACCCTGCATGTGCAGGGGGGTTGGACTMGATGATCTCTAAAGGTCTCTTCCAACCTTAAGGATTTTATGATTCTGTAATGGATTCTGTGATTTTTATGGGTGTGTGCTTAAGTTTAAATAGGGCGAGCTGTACACTAGAGTTATGCTGTCCTGGTCTCTGCAAGTTGTAAGCACGGAGAGTATTTCTGAGTTGAGTTTCAGTGCAGAGTTCCCTTCCTCTCGCACCTGGTACACCTCTGGAGAGAATGGTAGCAGAAAATAAATTTTTGAACTTGAAAAGCCTTACTTTACATTTGTGCCACTTCAAATCATGTGGTCCGGATAGAAAGCTGAGTAGGAAAAGCACCAAACAATTCTATATTTTAAAAACTTGGGGGAAATATTTCAAAAATAACACATTGAGATAATTGTGCGTTCTAGTGCATGTGCGTTCAAAAACAGAAATAAAACCAGTTTTACAGCAGTCTGAGCAAATCCTGTGGACACTGAGCTGTCAAACACTACTAAAATCACAGTGCCACATGTAAGCAGTGGACTGTTCTTTGCTGAACTGAGACTGGCTCACCCTCTTGCTAAGCATTCCTGTGCTGTCCTGAGGGCAAGGTCTTTTTCCCTCTCATTAGGTTTGCCGGAAAATCCATACAATGTTATTTGTTCTCTGCTGGCTGATTCTGGCCTCCTAGAGCCCTGTCTTGCCATATAACAAGGAGAGCGCTGTTAGACTTTGTGATTGTGTTGTTATTCTTGACTGCTCATCCACCTTTTGCATCTGTAAATTAGTCGTTTGAATGAGGGGAAGCTGTAGGATTCATGTTAAAAGAGTGAGCAGGATTTCGGGGTCTTAGAATTTCTGAGTAATGTGAAAGGAAAAAAAAAAAAAGATATTTTCTTCCTAGGCTTTCTGTAAGGGCCTTTTGCCTCGCAGCTTTGGAAACTGATTGTGAGGGGCTCARATTAGATAAATGTGTGTCTCATCTCATGTCTTGTTCTTATAGTAAGCGGGATAAATGAAAACAGGATGACTAATTGCCATAACACTGACTGGTAATGAGTCCCCTAATGCTTTACAGAGTCTGTAAACGTACTTGTGATCTGTGGGTTTCTTTATTTAATTCTGTTTGTAAGGAAAGGCTTGAAGATGAAGTAGCTGGTTCTTGGACAAGAGAGGAAGTTGCTGATGAGTACCTGCAAGGACCTGCTATTTGCTGGCTATTTCACAGCAGAAGGAAATTCMTGTAACTGCTGGAGGTACCAACTGAAGCAAGGGCTTCATTTCATAAAACTGTGCTCAGCCACTGCAATAGAGAGAGCAATGTAAAGCACTACTAAGAGTAGTGTAAAGCAGAGCAAGATACTCCATGAAATAATAGTGTAAAGCCAATATACACGGCTGTATTGGGTTGGATCAATGGCTGTATTGGGTCAACTGCCCCACACTATCTCCCAGTTCGCAGCAGCTAAAATGTATATGTAGGGAAGAGTACAGTGCATATGCAGTCTCCCCAAGTACTATGAGCCTGTGAGACTCACAGACTTCCTTATAGATGAAATTGGTTTATATATATATATATATATATAAAAACATATATATAAGCAATGCTGACTTGAATTATCTTCTGCAAATTTACCCCAGTTGAGGCTGGATTGCAGAAGCCATGTAATCTGACATCTGCTCCAACTGTGGCAGTTCTTCAGCACAACTGTGCCTTACACAAGCAACCATTTTCCTTAAGTTTGTTTTGGAATTGGCTTCCT
Source organism: Nothoprocta perdicaria (assembly GCF_003342845.1). NCBI lineage: Eukaryota > Metazoa > Chordata > Aves > Tinamiformes > Tinamidae > Nothoprocta > Nothoprocta perdicaria. The sequence goes on along the minus strand of NW_020454960.1, from coordinate 261,709 downwards.
TTCAGTTTTCTCTGCTGCCACTTAAGTTCTTGTATTGAAAGAGAATGAATCCCTACTCATCCTCTCCATGCTTCTCAGGATTTTAGAGCGTCATGATTTTGGAAACAAAACTCAGTGCATGTTAGGTGATAGATAATGATAAATTAATGTATGAAAGAAAAGAAGATCAGAAGCTAGCCTGATCCTCAAAAGTGGGGAGAGCTACTTTCCTAGGGTTAACTGTCTTAGCTCTGCGAGGCTCCAAACCCCTCAGCATTAAGTGCTTAGATTGGAAATGGGTGGAGGGCGGAAAGGAGGGAGTTCAGCGTAAAAGCAGTGTTTTCAAAGATCAGAACTCTTATTAGATAAACTGTGTGTATGTATGAATGCTCAGATTCTCAGGAACTCCAAAAAAAGAAAGAAAAAATCTCTTTCAAGTTGATAGAAGATAAGCAAAATTCCAAGCATTACTTAACTAAAATCTTTTAGTGCAAATTTTCCCCATTTCTCGAACTTGTAGCACTAGATGGAAAGAAACTTTTGAAAAGGAACAGTTGTGTGCAATTGCATACCAACCTGAGATGTTTAGATCTTAGCACTATACACACACATATATATATATATGTATTCCTCCCTACCCCCTCAGTTCATAGCCCCCTCCATGCTATGAAAAGAGAACTAAGAGTGAAACTGAAAAGTATTTCTTAAATGCTTTAGTATTACAGGATCATCATTTCTTTTTCCCCAAAATATTCTCCAATATAAAAATAAAAATCTCTACTTAATAGTTTTTCCAGGAGTATGGAATGTCCAGCTGAAGCTGCAGGTAGCCAAAAGGAGGACTACACATCTACTGCTTCCAAGGAAAAGCAACTTTACAGTTCAGTCCAGTGCTGGGATTGCTGAAATTCTGTTCACCTGAAGGCAGAGCCAGCACAATCCTTTAGGAGAAAAACAAGCAAACAAAACCCAACCTGTGAGGCATTTATTGAGCTATTTATCCAGAATTCATACACGCATTTCCTTAACTCAGTAGAATCGCTTCTGGGAAATACATTTGGGAGATGAAATACATATGATTTCCTAACTTCATTTTACTTTCATTTATTTTTCAAGGTAAATTTTGAATAGTTCATACTTTTCCCGAAATGTTGTGGTGATGGACAGAATGTATCAACGGCGGGAATGGGAATAAAGTTAGAAATGCAGGTAACAAACATTCAAATACGACTACTAAATGTCTGGACTGCTTTCATGGCTGAGCAGCCAGGCACCTGATGCTACTGCGCTATGTTTTCTGGTTTGCTCTTCCTAGCAGCAGAGCAGAAAGTGCTCGGTCAGGAGCGACTGCTTGGGGACCACTTCAGCTTTACAGTCAGCATTTCCAGTCCTGGCTGACTAGAGGGTGGTTTCTCCAACCTCCATGCACAGTCAGCTCAAGGAAATAAGGTCTGCTCACTTGGCCAGGAAGAGTATTTTTGAAGCCATTAAAAACAAGGAGAATTTCTGTTGTTCAGGCTGATAAATCAGGGCAAAATGTTCCTTGAGCAAACCCGGTCCTGGGCTGGCAAGTCTAACCTGAGGCAGCTCAGTCTAGAAAGATCTGCAATCCTTACCCATTTGCTGAAGACACAAGCTTACTGCTTGAGTGTCAGGCATTCTCAGATGTTTGGCCTGCATTTTTCTAAGGCCTGTGCATCCTCAGGGGCTTAAGGTCACTCTGTTCCACTTGGCAGGTCAGGGGCCAGAGCCTTATGACCCCTCGGGCCCCTGGTGGCAGCTGCCTTCCTTTTTTCTTTGCAAAGAATTTTGCTTTCTTTCCCCATTTCTTTGCCAACTTCTGAGTGCGTTCCCTCTGCAGTTCAGGATGACTTGGAAAAAGAAACACCGGAAAATTTTCAATAGGGTTGAATGTCAGGCTTTTTAGAATTACAATGAGAATCGCTTGAGATGCTCAGCCAAAGAGGGAGAAGATAACCTTGTGAGGAAGCCTGTTCAAAAGGTACGTGATCTGCCCTCTGAGTGTGGGTGAGATGTCTCAGCCTTTTATCGTCATTTACTCCAGCATAAATCGGACACAGGGTAACAACAACACAAGAGAGTCCATAATGTTTCTGGAGTGTCAGCCACCTTTTAGCAGTTACGTGCACTTTCCTCACTTTGCTGCTTCAGGTGGTTCCCCAGAAGAAACAGGGCACTCCAGCCCTCTTGTTCTCCTGCGGCTGTGGCACACAGACAGTTTACAATGAGGCTGTGCTTTTCATCTGGCTTTAATGAGAAGGAACCGGAGCTGCCCAACTGCTCTCATGCCTTGCTTCCTGACAGYGTATAAACCCTTCACAGGAAATGCATGAGGAAAATTCAGATACCACACGGCATGGGATGCCTCGTAATTCCTCAGTGATTACCATGATGCCCAAGGAAGGCCACTCAAACAGCCTGTGCACAGAGTCGTATTTTAGCAAAGGTCTTCAGTGAGGAGACTTCAGTGAAGTTGCTGGCTTGATGGTTGTCCTGAGAGGTGATATTCATTTTAATACACGTCCAAAATCACAGCAGCAGAATCTTCGTACTACATTCAAAGAAACTGCAGATGCCAGTTGTTTGTGCAGGCCTCCTCAACAAGGGACTAAAATATTTATGGGGACCTTCTGAAAGTCTGCCCCAAGTCATTCTATGTCTCTAGGAATGAGCTGCCTAGAAAAAATCTCTCATCTTTTGTGTGTGGTCAAGAGAGAATGAAAGTAACCCTTCCTGCACCCCAAGCTTGAGAAGGAGATCCAAGTCAGAGGTCAGTTCTCCTCTGGAGTTTTTGGGAGGAGTGGAGGGGTACAGAGAATTGAATGCTTTTAAGAATTCMCATATGCAGGATATAGACCATCAGTCACAGAACATGTTATGCCAGCCACTAATAACAGGGCATTTATTTTGTCTTCAACCCCAGGAATGGCCATGTGTTGAGTGAGTGCAGCTGAGAGGATGGGCAGGCTGGTAAGGACACCCTGGAAAGAGTGGGAATATTGCTGTTCCATCTCTATTCCATATGGCTGCTATGCCTAAGTGCAGAACCGTAAACAAAGGCCTGCCTGTGAATTAATGTCAGGGTGACTTAAAAATAGGTGTGCCTCTTTTTGCTGGCCTCTCATGTGTGTAGCAGAGCTTGCCTAATTTTGGCCCAAGTCACTTAAATAATGAAATTTAGGTTCTTAAATCATAAGGTCGTTTGAAGAAGAAAGTTCCACTTGTAAGTGTAAACCCTTTTAAAAATGTAACTTCACGGCTTTGGCAAGAGCTTGTTAGATCCTGTATGTCATATTGCAAAGCGGTTTTTACTAATGTGAAAAAAACCCTTGACTTTGAGACTGAAACTGGTGTGACACTTAAAGTCTTATACTTCTTCCGTCAACCTGCCAAAACTCAACATTTTGCCAAATGCAAACCAGCTGCCTGTGTAAACAAGGAGCTGCACAGATATCCCTCCAGAAAAAGAGCAAAGCGTGACAAACTTCCTCTGTGTCATGTTTCCCAAAGCAAAAACGGGGAAGAAGGTTGTGCACCAAAGTAACTGGTGAAGCTAACTCAAATCACCTGTCTGATTACACAGCAGCTGTTAATATATGTTACACGAGAAGTGGTAGAGTTAGTTACATAAAGATTCTGACCTGGATCTGCTACCAAAGCAGCTGCCAATGTGGGGCTTTATTCTGGACACACGCTGCTTTAAGATACCACACAAAAGCAGGTCTTTATCAGGTATTTATTTTGCCTTAACCTGCATGTCTCGTGTCACAGGGAGAAGACTTGCAGGAAACAAATCCCTTCTGGCGAGCAGCTCCCTGCTAGGCTGGGTACAAGGACGTGGTAAGCATTTCTGTGTTGTGTGTGAGTATGCCTACAGCATCAGCTGTAATATCTCACCATGCCACAGACTAATAAGGGAACATGAATAATGAACATCGAGTGTTAACCACAGTACCTTTTACCTGTGCATTGCCATCTTTGTTTCTCCTGATGTGACACATCAAGAATGCATCCCCTTGGGTTTCTTTCCCAGTAGCTCAGGAACTTCTTTTTAAATTTAGATAGTTCCTCAAGGGAAAAAAATATGTCATGTTTTGGTATTTCTTTTGTGATTTTATGCATTTGGCTTGGCTTTTTTTTTCCCCTCCTGTTCATCTTTCACAGACTTATTGGTAACTGGATGACGTATGTAAATATAATACCTAGCACACTGTACAGATGGAGGTGTGATTTCATTATTCAGCATCAATATTTACAGCAAACTCCTTTTCCTGCCTTACAGGCAGATTGTTCCCATTACTGAGTCTTTGAGACTGTCAGCTCCATAGAGCAGGCAGGGGAATAGTCTAATTTTGAGTTCTTACAGTATTGAATTTGTCACTAGGTAACAATAATCTGGGTATATTAGAGCATTAAATTGGAGTTATGCAGATTTTTCTGAGACCCAGGCAGGGGAGGATGAATCAGATGCAGCCTATTCCCAAAGTCCTCCGTGAGGAGATCCCTAAGATGCCTGAAATGCATCTACGTGCCCACGAGTACGTGCAGGAGTCCCTCCCTCCCTGTGAATTATAGTGGTTTCCCAACTGTGACTTGCATATGGAAAGCTGAAATGACTGCAAAACTTGGCATACTCCTTCACCCCATTTAACGTATATTTAGCGTGACTGACACACACTTAAGCTAAACGTGTCAAAGTCTTGATCTGTTTGCCAGTCATATTATTAATGCTCTCGCTGTTCTTTCTGTGTCATAGATTTTGCTGGTACTATTTAATTTCAGACAAATATGCAGCATCCACATCACTTAATTTCCTGTGATTTCCTTGTTCTGCTGTATGAGATCAGATTTCTAATAATACAAAATGTAGTATACTGTAAAGCTTGGCATTTCATTTTCTACAAGGGACAGTGTTACAGATCCCTGCATCCGTACAGTTGGTTTAATAAAATGATCCTGGGAAGTTACATTTCTTTAGCATTGTCACAGGGTGATATATGGCTGCATTAATCTAACCTAGGATGTGCACGTATTTTAATCAATTTAATTCACTTTGCATTGGCCCATGCCCCAGATAAGGATTCCCAAATTTGACTTGATGATTGARTGATCCACTCCTGGTGCTATCAAGCCAGAGCATGGAATATATTTTGACTTACATATCTTGTATGTAAGGTTGTAGCTACACAGATAATTAAAGTATTATACTATCAATTATAAAAGAAAATCATGTTATATTAACTCTTTTCACATATTGCTGCAGTAGCTGTGTTACTTTTGGTGGGGGATTACAAGTTAGCAGCAATTTTCTCCTCTCGTCCAGGTTTTGTGACTTGCCTAATGTGGTTCATGCAAGCAAGGATGGGAGGCKGTGCCCGCCAAGTGGGAGTCTCATGAGAGCTGTTCCAGCAGCAATAGAAATCCCTAGAAATAGGAGCTAGTTTTGTCCTGCTTCTCACCACCACTCCTGTTTATTTTTATTTCCCTTTTTATCAGCTATGTAGTGAAGCTCCTGCATGATATGTACGTATTATTCCAGTACCTCATATGTATGATTTCACACCCTCAGAAGGCATTGCAAGGGTCACTTGGGTTTAAAGCTGTATTTATTTATTTGCACGTGTGGAGTTGAGCACGACAGCTGCTATCTTTACCACTGTGATCCTTATCTTCTTGGGGGTGACCAGAAAGCAGCAGCGACCAGCTGCTTTCCACAGGCGTTCTTTCATCCTGCTCTGTGCAGGTGCAGCTGCCGATGTGGGAATTTGCAGCAGCTGATGTCAGAACTGTCCCCATTCCCATGCAGAGCCTACACCTGGACTTGTGGTGTAGAAAACAACTATGAAGCCTTTGCCGGGTACAGGACCTCCATTACCTCTCTTGTGCTTACTCATTTTACCCTGCCTTTTCTGTTGTAAGTAAACAGACACCAGGCAATCTGCTCTGAYGTTTGCACTTGCACAGGCTCTGTCTAAGGTGAGTGGATGGAGACAGAGAGAGGAGGTTTTCCGGATTCTGAAGAATCAGTTTGCAAATCTTTATTATCACAGGGTAACTATAGGTACATTCAAAGAAGGAAATGCCTAWGGCTAATAGGAATAAACATACAAGAAATGATAAGCTCTGAATAGCWMCTTGAGCTTTCCTTTGAAGGTATGTATTTTCTGTTAAAATGCAGTGAAAATATGCAAATACGAAAATCCTCCTGGAACTGGTGTGGCCCAGAAGGAGCTATTATAGGGAGAGCGGGTGGATGTGTTTTGACAGAATGGCTGACTACTGCTTGGATTTGAAATGCTGATCCTGAAAATGTTTTAAAGTCAAAGCAATGTTGGGCTTTATCAAAACCTGATAGAACCAAGAAGCACATCTGGTGAATAGTATCTGGATGCTTCACCTAAAATGTTATCCTTTTCCCCCCTTTTAAGTGTTCCCTGAATACAAGTGCTAGTTGTCTTGATTCTTCACAGGAAAACATGGAAGAAGCTCAACAGAAATTCCTTTTTAGCAACAGTCTGACAGGCTGTATCTATGGACACTTGCTTAACCTTCTTCAGAAGCTGATGTTCAGCTTTGAGCTCCTGTGGGTGGTTTGTTTTTCCAAGATAAAAAATTAGTGGGCTGCTGTACTAAAATGGAAGGTAAAAATGTTAGCAAATGTTAGCAAATCAGCAGTCTGCTTTGAAATACTCTTGGTGCTTTTCTTTCTTCAATGATTCAATGAACATAAAAAGCCTTTTGGGTTTTTTTTGTATGCAAAGAATCCAGCAAAGTGCACATGATATCCGGTTCCTGATAATTTGAAGACTGTCATTTATGCACCCTGATCTTGATAGGTGGAAACCTGAGAGAGATCTCATGTAGATAGTCTATGGAAATGATCATTTTAAGGGCTTTTATTATAGCCAAAATTTGTATTAGCGCCCAAAGGCTTTTTGGTTTTTTTTTTCTTGTTATTTTGTGGCACTTTTCTTATACTTTGTCTGCACTCTGCAAGAGAGCCTTCAGCGTCCCAGATGAGAAGGATGAGCTCTGCTTGGGATCRTGTTCACCTGGGACTACCTACCAATCCTGTGAGTTTCAGATCTGGTAAATCTGGTCATGTTCGATAGGAGGAAATACACAGAGCTTCTTATGGAGAGAAAAAGCAAGGGGAACACTCTTGTATTTGATCCATGTTCCCTATTCTGTCCTCTCCACTTTCAGTCATGCCAGTTGATCTAAATGCCATTCTTTGTCTTCTCTTGAAATGAAATGCTAGAAAACAGAGAAAACAGAAGCAGAGATAGGCCACGAATAGTTAGTAGTATCCATGGGGAGGAATGTATTGTCTGCTTTTCTAGAACTGATACTTATGGAAGACATTGAAAAGTAGCACGAGACTGGTAGTATTGATTACCTTATTTACCCAAACTGGACCATCTCCCTCCATAGGGGCCCCTGCTGATGTTAAGTGACAAGTCAGTCAACTTTCTTGTGTTCAGTTTATTAGCTATTGTTCTTAAACMGCGRTTCACCAGCTTCTCAGCAGTATTTGTTATTCTTTGATTCCACGTCCTGCCTACAAAGCAATAATGTTTAACTTAGTCATTACTTCTAGGCATAGSTTTTTCCATCTTTTTTTCCTTCATAGAAAAGTTTTTTAACACATCGCTTAAGAATCGGGTTTAGTTGTGTTGACTTCTGGGAGCTCCAAATACAGCAGTTAAGCTTCAGGGTTTGGACAGGTATGAATATGAATATTAGGATAATATTTATCCTATCCTCTTCCAACGTTATTTCCATTCTAGTAGAATCCAGACTATATTATCCATTAGTGACCTCACTTAGACTTTTCCTATACTTAAGCATAGTTGTTTAAAAAAATATGACTGTAAACAAACTRGAAACAGTAGGTTTAGATGCTTGTCTTTAGGCTGTTGAACAAATGATTAGCCTGTGCAAAAGCAAGAGGCCATTAGGCTATTGTGGTTTGGAGAATTTCCTAGCTGGATGGAGTCACACCTTTTAAGACTACTCAAAGTTACATTTACTCATTCTTGGAGTCTAAACTGCTTGTCATTATGTTCGTTTCATAATTTGGAGGAGCACATCTTGTTCCTTTTATTTTTTTCTTCTTCAATTAAAGGTACTATTAGTTTCTTGAACTTGTAGGCTTTTTGTGCTTTGTAACTGTTTTCTGCTATCAGAGTCTCGTGTTTTTTATGATTAGTATCTGCAGCAGGACAGCATCCCTAATCATTGTTTTCACAGCAGCRCTGATGTCTTCTATTGGCCTGTTCAAGTTCTCCCTCTTACTTTCCCCTGCAAACAGCCTTGTAGCACTTCATCCTCTGTATTTATGCCATTTGACTGGCATTGATTGCAGCTGGAATCTATCACAAATTTCTACATTACGTTGATAGGTTCCGCAGTACCCCAAGAATTCTGTTTACAGTTTTTAAGTATGTTAAACTTTTAATTACAAATTAATTGCCAATTTAAAACTTATACTCTGCTACTTCTTATAAATCTACTGCTTCCTTGCTTTGCTAAACACACCTTTTACYGTTTTGTGTGGAGTATTGGGAAGTTGCCTAGGTAAGAGGTCAGAGCTCAGGAAACACCAAGCACACYGGTCACTTCCCCGTGGATTATTTTCTTACTGCAGAGTTTTGCTTTAGCTGGTCCTTCGTAAGTTTCTGAAGTCAGAGCCRTGGCTCTTGCTCGCTTGAGGCGAAACCAGTTGTTTCCCCAAGATGATTTGATCAATGGGGCAGCCTGCAGCAGAGTTTGTTCTCACAACTCTTTCGGCTGTGATAAGGTAAGCCAGCTATTGTTTGGCAGAAGCCACTTGGTTCTCTAGAGGAATGCCTGTCCTTTCAGGAGAGAGTTGGATCTGGACTAATACGGCCTGGGTTAAAACTGTAGATGGCAGCATCCCTCACACACCAAGAACTGCACCTGCAGCACTGCTACCTTGTCTTGTGCCTCACTGCAGCCAGCTTCAGCATGGGCCCATGGCTGAGCCTGGCTTCTCCACTGCATRGACTGCAGACCTGCTCCATGCAGCCACCACGTCTCTGATCAGCCAGTAGCCAGGGCTGCCGTGCTAGCCAGTGCAGCCGGCACCTGGGACTCTTGTCTGATAAGGGGTCCTGGCTGGGCCGGGGAGGGAGTCASGGGGCAGCAGAGCCTCCTGGCTCCAGGGCTCCCTTCCAGAGGTGTCCTGGGATGGGCAGAGCCGGATGGAGCCAGGGACCACAGCTGTACCGCAGTGGCATCGAGGACCCAAGTCTACAGGACAAAGCTTTGCTGCCCTGGCCCAAGATCACCTTGGTGCTGCTGCTCCAGCAGTGTGGGGAAAAGCCTGTGTGGGGCCCCTGCCTGTGCCTGGCACCTGCTGCCAGCTCCTGCCAGCTTGCCTGTGGGGCTGCAGATGCTGCGGCAGCCCGACATGGACCATGGGCAAGGTCATGAATCAATCACTGCCATAACTGACAAAACACTGAATCAAAGCTGCTGTATTCATTTATAGAGAGTCAGGATAGAGGAGGTTTTCATTATTGAATATAAATTGACTTTTAGTTAATAAATGTTGAAAATACTGTTCAAATGTTGAGTAAATACCAGACAGTATCTGGTCAGTATCAGTGTCTACTGTTTTTTCGTCTATAAAAAACCACCTTCATGCCAGAATCAATCCCACATGCAGGGTTCAGCCTGGTGCATGTCTGTAGTCCATATGGCGAGAAGCCAGGTTGAGGCGGTCCTTTGTGAGGCTGCAAACCCTCCGACAGCAGCAGAAAGCATAGACTCCCTGAACTTACTCCATTTAGGGAAACCCAAGGCAATAACTAATGGCTCGTCTAAGCACTGTTTTGTGAAGAACAATTTTCAGGCAAGAGATACCATGGATTTTTCTCCTATAGCTGAGAAGCAGGAACGTTGGCAGAACACAGCTCTGTGATGAAGCCGTGTGATGGGACCGCTACCAACTCCTGCCAGTTGGTAGTAAATGTTTTAAGGACGGGGATGATTATGGTGTAGCCAAATCCCCAGTTGTGGGTGCCTTGAGCTGCCTGGTCACCACTGTTGCCCCATTCTGAAGGCCAGCCCCATGCTCCCCCCAGGGGACACCACTGAGTCTCCACCATCAGCAAGGGTCCTGCTGCCACCCGGCTTTCAGGGAGGCAGCTTGTTGCCTGAGATGATCCCCCATCCCCCGAGGGAGACCAAATAACCCCACATGGCTCCAGCACACCKGAGGACACAGTATTCATGTTCTCGCTCTCTGCAAGCCACCACAAGGGAGGARGAACCTGGAGACCCTCTGTTCAGAAGCATTTCAAGAGGAATCAAAATAAACATCCAGCAAAGACTAACAAAAGCAAGAGTTAYAGCAAACCAAACCAAGTAGAGAGCAGAGGAATAGACAAACCTCCCTTACAGGGAGGCACCTTTCTCTGCCCTGACACCTGGCAGCAATTTAGGGCTCAGCCCAGCTGGCAGAGGGTAGGTAAGTTGTTGCTGGGGATGCTGTGACTCTTTTCTTTGCTGTGTGCTCCTGCAGAGCAGATGCACCTGTGAGCAGGTTGGCTCCTTGGTGGGACTGCAACAGCCTCTGGCCAGTAACCTCCTGCCTTAGCCTCCTGTTTGGAATACAAGGTAAGGAGAGGCTCCTTAGCCTCGGAATTTTCTCCTTTCGTTGCCTACAGTAATGGGACCAACCCCAGGAAGGAAGTGGCTGGCAGGTGAGATGCTCTGAGGTTCTTGTACCCCTTCTGTTAGTCTTCTGCCTTCTCCAGGAGGGATCTTAGGAGAAAGCTGAGGTGCCAGCTCCCAGGGATAATGGGCTAGCTCCCCTGTGGGAATGTGCTAACCRGGACTTGAGGACCCTGGTGGCTGCTGGATCTCACCTGGTGCCTCCCTGGGCTAGTGAGATAGGGGCAGGCAGCAGGAGGACTTGGCAAGAGTTTGGCTGTGCTCGGTGCTGCGGCTCTCAGGTGCCTTGCCAGATGGGCTGGCTGCCCTGGGCTCGCGTATCAGCTCCGAGAGCCTCAGTTAGGCCTGGGCTGCGGTGGCTGTAAAGGATCGTTCCTCCCACCSTAGTGAACAGCCAGTTTCTTGAACTGAACTGAACCTTGTAGTGAGAACTGATCAACTTGTCTCTTTTGCGATTGTTTGCACATCTTGCCTATGCAAGCCCTGTAAACTAAATCATGCAGCCSCTTGCTGCATGATTTGTGTGCTGTAAGCAATGTTCTGGTCCTCACGCACTGACTCAGTGCTGTTTTCAAAATGCAAGTTTTACAGGAAGAAATGTTACTCTGAATGCTCTTCAGAACTAATAACTTCCTGATCCAATGGTCCCTTGTATTTACCTGCAAGTAAGAAGGCAAATGCTTGACTTTCTTCTTCATGGAGTGAAGCAGCTCAAGAGGTGCAGGTATGCAAGGGGTGGACTAACATTTGTTTGACATTATGCCCTTAGCTGGACCTTGACTCTCAGGCCTATCTTTAATATACTTTTCTATCTGCACAAGTGCAATATTAAACTTCGAGTTTAATTTATATTAATTTTGAGTGTAATTTTGAGTGCTTTCACCCTCCCTTGTTTAAAGTTCATATAAAATGTCTTGTTTATTTTTCTGATTATTCATTTCTACTGTACATATGATTTAAAATAATGAACAGTTATTAATTTTTAGTACTGCCATTACACCTACTCCTATCCATTGATATTATTGCAAAAATTATCATTAATGGATTTAATAAGAGTTATTCTCCCATGATAATGACTACCTTCTGCTATGCACTCCGTCTCTGGAGCACATGTCTTAGTGCTGCTTGGAAGAATAAAAAGCCGGTATCTTGGGTGTTTTTACACAAGACAGTGTAACAACATGATTGATGTCAATGAAATTCCCCGTGGCAGGAAGGAGATACTTCAAAAGTGGGAATAAAGACAAACTGGACTGTTGCACTGCTGAATTCTCTGCCTCTTCAGATCAGTGTCTTTACGTTACTGGCTTCATCAAGGTGGGATAGGCTGAATATCCTGGGAATTTGCCATAGCTCATGCTGAAATGTGCTGCAGTGGGATGTGCCCTGATTCAGATACTGAATCAATGTARGTCACTAAACATGGACCATTTACTGAATGTTGCTCTGGAAACTATTAACTGGGATGCCATGTCTGTTAAAGCTGACAAGTGGCAAAAAGGAATAAATAATCTCTCTCCAACAGTCTTCCAAAAATGATTTTTTTTTTAAAGATGGTGGCAGTTTCTGCCCTTTTACTGTCTTCTGTAGCTTCATTGCTTGTAACAGTGGAGCCTGGTGAGGGTATTTGCTGGCACTGGATCAGGATTGGTTACTTCATCCAGCTTTAGCAAAAACATCATTAGCTTTTTGAGGCTGTCTTTTTTGTTGTGAATATTACATGAAGTGAACTTTGCCTGCAACTAACTTGCCAATAGGAATTAAAGCAAAATAACAGGATAATACCTTTTTTTTTTTTCCTGTGTTTCTAGAATTTTATTGTCAGAGTTGAGCTCTCTGCTTTATCATTAAGATAATTGTGAACTACTTGCTACAGATCCTCCTAATGACAGATCTTCAGATACCCAATTTAAACTAACTGTTGTCAGTCCTGTCACTGTGTTCGTAAGGCCAAGGACAGCGCTGGGCTGGGTAAGGAAATCTGTTACTGAATTGTATAAAGCAGCTAGAWAGCACAAGTGAAGAAATGAGGGGGGGAAAAAAGGAGTTGTGCAGACACCCTGTTCCTGGCCAAGTAATCATGGGATTCAGTGACTTTGGTTGGAGTCTGGTGGCTGTGACTGAGTGGTTGCTTTTCTCCCCTCTTCCCTGGTGAACCCTGTGCTGGGAGGAGAGAAGTAATGTCCACTGGTTAGTGTCATAACTAGTCACTGGTTAGTAGCTAGTCATTTTTGTCATGGGAGGCGCCATTCAGTCCTGGCAAATATCTCCTTACACTGGTCTGAGGCAGGTCTGCCGATGCTGCTTTCGGATCGAATTGCCTTTGATAAGCTGTAATTGAGGCAGACTTGAAAAACACATGTCCTTTTAATGCTACATTTATGTAACACTTTCCCGTTACTGTTAGTGCTTCTTTGCAAGAGGTATTGAAAACTGTACAAGCAAGTTGCAGGGAGGAGGGGGGCTTTGGTAAATGAGGCCTTCGGTGCCAGACCTATTTTCAAACTTTCTGGTCATGTAAGATCATGCGTCTCTGGGAGCATCCTCCCTTGTTTGAACATCAACAGGTCCCTCTATCTGTTTGGAGTAAACAGTGGGCTGTTGCACAGGGATAGATGATGCTATTTTCTCTGTCCCCYGTCCAGAGAAATTCAAGCTCTCTAGATACATGTGCTTGTTGCAGCTTAATTAAGTATTTGACATAGTTTTAGGTCTGGCATGTTTTAGAAGTGTTTGTAAAATGTCTGCTGTTACTTCAACTTTCTGCTTAYGAATGGGAAAAACCATTTAACGGGGCAGGGCTGGGGAAGGGGGAGATAGAAGAATTCCTTTGCATTAGCTGAAGATTGACTGGTTGCTGCGGGAAGGGAGCTTTGAACACCCCGTGAATTACCATCACATAGAACTTGTCTGTGGAAACGTAGAAGTTTAGACCATTTTGCAAAGTACCGCTATTGTCCGCCCAACAAGTGTGCCCGGAACTGTTCCAAGTCAGTCATGCCCATTAAGAGCATAATAGTAGCTCAGCATTAACAAGACCTCTGCCTTCAATTCAGCAAACTGCTACTGTAGAACGACTGGAGCTCTTGCAAGCGCCTCGCTCGTCCTGAGGAGCCAGTGTGCTGTTAGAGGCATATTATTAGCGTTTCCTAGCTCTCCTCTGACTTCAGTGCTTGTCCCATGCAAGGCTTTTTGRTCACAATTCCAGCAGTGGAATTTACTCCGTTTTGCATTTTGAGGCTTTGAAAGGCCTCCCATAAAGGGCACATTGTAACTCGTCTGCTCTTTGCCGCAGTAGGTCAAGGTAAAACAATATCCTATCTGGAACTGGGTTCTGCTAAACATATTTTGTTCAAGAACTTACTGTTCTATATTTTTAATAGCTGAAAATACTAGTGTTTCAGCTCCAAAATGTAGTACAGGTGGTAGCTTGATGCAGTAATAGTACTAAAAAGATGTTTGKAGTGCATTAGGCTGCAGGATGACAAGCCAAAAACAGCTGTTATTCTCTACCTTGTGAGGAGGAAACTTGTTTTAGTTTGTAGATGATGTAGCCTAGCYCAGGCAGGCTGGGTTCAGGTAGCACATGCTGTCCTTACAAGCTGGCTGTAACACCTGTGAGGTTTTGATGCGGGATTTCTGAATAAAGTCTTATTTTCTATTCTGTATATSAGTCCGAGGGATATTTTTAAGTCAGAACTCCCAGCAGGTTAGGGGAGGAATATATTYTATGTTACGTGTCCGCTGCCTCCTTGCTGGGTGCAAACGGCAGCACTTCAGATGTTTCCTCAAGCAGGTAGCTTAAAGGATGAAAACAACAGTGTCAGTTTTCTGCTGTTGATGAGTTCTGCCTCTGTGGCAGAAATACCAAGTCTTTACTTCTGCGTGCGTGGTCAGAGCTGTCAGACAAGACACTGTAAATAAAACGTGCAGATCAGTTGCATTGCACCTCTCAAACCAGTGTGCATGCCTACCCTTCGGAAACTTGGATAGGAGCAGCTAGAGAGCTGTGCTTGGTAAGTCCTCCTTTCTGCCATGCCTCACAGGTGGGCCTGAGGGGTGGCTTTTAGGAGTGCAYGTGACTTGTGGAACACCAAATCAAGGCTTTATCAAAATTAGGATGCCCTCTCAGATAGGGATGTGCGTAACGCTAGCTTACAACGTGCTGTGTTGTCACCTGAAGATGCCAGTCCTGTTGTGGAATATCTCACGAGCAAACAGCATCTTAAGAATTTCATTTATTTTATCTTTGGAATAAGATAATTCACATTCAAGTGCTTTCATAAAATGGAACTCCAGTATATCATTTTTTTAGGCTGGTTGGATATACCCCTGAGGACTGAACTCATTTACTTCAGACTGTTCATAAAAGAAAAATTCTTTACATTGAAGTAAAGTTCTTTACTTCAAAACTCCTGACCCATTTTCTTTTGGAGTTTATAAAATATGAAATTCTTCCACAAAACTATATAGTTTGTGTTTGACTTTCCTTTCTGTAAGAGTTGTCAGCTCTGACAAAAACAAATACTCTTGAATGAAGGTGATATCTTTCTTGGAAAAAAAAATCTGAGGGTTTTGCAAAAGAGTTTGCATCTCCGTCARAAAGATTTGGTTCATCAGTCCCTAGATTCCCCTCTAAAGTGTGACTGAGGTGTATAAATCACTTGGAGCCAGGACACTTGCCTAAGTTACTAATTTAGTCATTGACTCCAGTCAAGGACAGACGTTGGGGTCCATCAGCAAGTGCCTCAGCTCTGGTTTTCGGAGGCCTTCTGTCCAGTGTGTCACCAGCTGGAAGAAGGGTTGCAGCCCTCCTGGCTTACATTTACATTTATTACTTAYATTACCCCAGTGTCCCTTACTGTGAGCAGTGGCCACAGGCAGTGCCAGCCCCAGGTCACCACTGGGGGCTGCTGGTCTCCCTGCACATCACCTTGAGCTGAGCCTAATGAATCCAGAGCTTGGAGCTCCTGTAAATGGGTCTAGTGTGCCAGCCAGACCGCTCCGTTTAGTAGTTCTCTAGTGGGGATGCAGGTCTCTGGAAGGGTTCCCTATAATCAAATTATTCCTAGGACTGGAAATCCTTCCCAGGCTTATATGGAAATTCCCTTTGGCAGTCTCCTTGATGCTGGTAGGCCTGTAGTTCATTTCAGTGAYGTAAGGCTTTCTAATACATGAAAAAATAAGTATTTTTGAAAGGGAGGCTATATGACAAGAGCTTTGCCTATAGAGCTGCCCAGCCAGCAGGAGGCTTTGCAGGCCCTTGCTTGGCATACCTCTTCTTTCACCTCCAGCAGGTAAAAGGGGTCTCTCGAAGAAAGATCTCCTTGGTGCACAGCACCGTGCAGACCTCTTGGTGTTTGCATCCCCTGGCGTGAGACACTCGGCATTTTTTTGAGCACGATGGATGCGCTGGTTTGYGTGGGTGCAACGACTGCAGTGCGGGGCTGCCAGGGGACGTTTCTTTGCTTGCAGGGCTCCTTCACGTGCTGAAATGCGGAGGCACCACAGGCAGCCCATCTCCTCCCGTGCATGTCTTCAGCCTCTGAGGAGTGAGCTCCAGGAGGAGAAGCAGGAAGCTGTGTTGTCACGCCGGTAAATGCACAGCTCCGAGCACTACAGCGGTTCTTGCAAAGAGTGGGTCCGTTTTTTCCAGGTCTGATATGCAGCTGGAAAAACAGGAAATGGCTTTGTAAGAGACTGGCTCTCCAGCTATAGCACCATGCTCAAATCAGCTCTGCATCTTCCTCTGATTCCTATGGACCCCTGATGCCTGGAGTAGGGAGCATCAGGWCCCCGGATGCCCGGTGTGGTGAGCAGAGACCTGTTTCTGTGGAAGGTCAAGATCCCATCTGCCTAAGGTGAGTGATTTCATGGTTCTGAGAGACATGCCAAGGTGGAGTCCTCGTTTCTTCTTCTTACAGTGTAAATCACTTATGCTGTCTCAGTCCTGCGTGCTCCCCAGACCCTGGTAATTTCATCGTTCCAGCTGAATAAGAGTTTTACCTTGTTAAATTTAAGGAGGGGTGCTCGGATGACGGTGTCTTTCATCCCGTCCTTCTYGTTTGCTACCAGACCCGTAATGAATGATAAATCTCAGTGTTGCAGCGGGTGTGACTTCGTTTCTTTTGCTTCTAATCAACTCTGTGCTGTTTGACCTAATTGCGAAGCATCTGCATTTGAATATTTAAAACCTGCTCTTTCATCTTTTTTATGTTGAGAACTCACTTAAAGAGCTTTACTATAACTCTGGAAAATGTATTCTTTTCCCCTCTTGCTCATCTTTATTGTTAATGAACTGATCTCCCTGTTTCTAATGMGTGTAAGTCTGTATGCCCTTTCCACCCATATAAGCTAAGACTTTGGTTTATTCATTCTAAATATATACTCCACCTGGCTACATGCTTGTTGTCAAAAATCAAAGCAGTCAGATACTTTTATGGTCCGCAAGCTCCATTTTGCTGGAAGTATTGCTTAAAAAAGTCAATTGTTCCTATCTATTCTTGGTCTAAAACTGATTCTCCTCAGGTATATATCACTGCAACTCCATAGGGCATTTGAATTGACACTGACAGAGGCTATGATTCTTCCAGGGCAATATGTTTTCTGACATATCCATGCACTGGAATAATGCAATCCAAATGGTACTAATTCAAGAGTGTGTAAACCCTGGACCCATCAGTTCATCCCTCTTTAAGTTATTTATACTAAATTTTGTTTCTAATATTGTTCGAATGAAACACTAAAAGCATGGTAAGGTGGAAAATGAGTTGGGCTGACACTATGCATCTTAGTAGAAAGCTGAATTACTGCTATACCACAGGCAGCAAGCAATTTCCTCGTGCACCATTCACTTCAGTATAAACTTTATTTTGTAATTTCTACATTGTAAATTCAGTGTTTTCTTCTAATAGTTTGTAAAATATTGCCAGTTCTCAGGACTAAATTTTCCCGGATTCCTACATCCAATATATGTGTGTTTAGATCACTTGAAAGCCTAGAAGGCTTTGTGGCATTTGTATTTTAACAGGCATGTTATTTGCTGCTGTTTACTTTGCCTGGCTAGGCTCTGCTTTGTGAGTGAGACTTTACAGTTGCTATTGAAAGCCTAGCTATGGAAACATAATTCTGCAGCTTGTGCCATTCCTCTCCTCCTCTAAAAGTTATGAAACCAGAGCACTGCTGGTTTTCATRCATTTCAACACTGCCTGACCAGTACAGCGACTCATTAGTGCTTTATTTTGCCTCTGTGGCCAATAAATGTTTGGATGTTTTGGTAATGGTCGTGTGAAATTCATTTACAGCAGCAGTCACCTGTTGCCTTTATAGGCATCCTTGGCTTTAGAGGTGCTTTTGCAAATACGGTGGTGAAATATAGAGCTGACAGGGTCTTCCATCACTTGTGTTCACATGGCACAAATGACCTCAGAGGTATCTGTTTGTTTTATGGGTACCTACCTTTTGAAGTCATTACTGCTTAATTTTTACTGCTGCTTGCACTCGGCAGAGTGTTAGTAGTGGCTTCATGAATTACTAATGTGCTTAGAGGTGAAGAGAAAAGACCTCATCAAATTCTGGGTATTTGCATATACATTGCAGATAACGAAGTATCTGAGAGGCAATGCTGKKTTTTTTTTYTTTTCTTTTTTCTTTTTTTTTCCCCTTTTGCTCTTAGGATATGCAGTAGAGTTGCTGCTGAGTATTAACCTTTGTTTAATGCTGTCCGGTCCTATATGGTTTATCATATAYGGAATTAACCCTCATTTGCAAAGCACCTTGTAGGGTTTGGCAGTATTTACACTGGCAACTCCAAGAGGCAATTACAGAGCTACTTTGTTAGGAATTAAGCACTGCAGATGGAGTCTGCTCTAGTAAATCAGACCTCACGCAGAATTCTGAGACAGTCTTTTCTTTTTAGGCTGGGATTCTTCTAAATGGAATTAAACGCAGTTCTTGGAAGCATTGAAGTAGTGTGCTCGTRCACTTGCATCCTTGATTTCAGTGAGATGCCTCTTCAGCCTTCACTCAAACAGGCTGTTTTTAAACAATACAGTTAAATAAATGCTTAATGGGGGTTTTTGAGACAAGAGGTAGGCTATATATAGCACTTGCTTTAAAGGGGAGAATTTCTTTCCRTGTGTATATGGTCTTCTTTTCTTGTGTGTATGTGCTTAAAGCTTCAGTAACAGCTTTTCGTTTTCAACTGCAGTTGAAATCACTATTTCTGGAGTGTATGTATGTTATAAAGGGTGGACCTTTTAGTTACTCAGAAGCAAGGAGATCTGACCAGCTGCAGCATCTGGAAGGAGTGCATCAAGGGCACTTCTCCTGGCTTTAGGGCCAATGGCATTAACAGTGTGTGTGTGTTGGTGAGTGGGCTTATGTCTTGTAAATGCAGGACTGACTGTCTTTACCAAAGGCGTTCAGGAAATTGGGGGATAGTGGTYTGGTTTGCCATAGACCAGGCAGAGCAGTGGAGGTGCAAAGTGGAGGTGCAAAGGTGTTTCTGCAAACACTGCTGCTCCACCAGTAGCGTTTCTGATGCCGGACAGGTGTGTTTGAGTGGAGAATGTCTAAATGTTTTCCAGTTACGACAGATCCGTTTGGAAAGTTCCTTTGCTGGGCTTCTTAATCACCAATCATGAATTCTGATGCCATGGTGAAAATCACTGTGTTAGGAAGGAGAATATGGCATCCTGAGCAAAGCTGGTCATTCAGAGCCTCAGTGGAAACTAGTCCTGAAGTTCCTGTCTTTGGTAACAGATGCCAGAGAGAGAATGCTTATTTACATGTTAATGTGAATGGCTTTGGGGGCTTAGAAACCAAAGGGGATGTTCTTGAAGTCACGATAGTGAAGCCTGGACTAGTTCATGGAGAAATTTAGGGACATTGCTTGTCAGTGTTGAATAGGTATCAGGCTTTATTTGAAAGTAGTTCAGACACCAGTTCACTGTGATTAAACTGTGAGTGAGGGTCATATGAGACTTGAATGTGCTTTTATCCTTGTCCTTTTAGTTAAAATTTAGCAATAAAGCCCACAGAAAATCTGGAACAGTCCGGTGTCGAGGAGCAAGTGGTGTTATAGCAAGCATGCAAACTCTGTCAAATTCAGAAGTATTCCTGTTTCTACCAGCTGTACCTAATGACTAAAGGCACAAAGGTTAGAATCATAGAATCATTATGGTTGGAAAAGACCTTCAAGATCAGCAAGTCTGACTGTCTGGGTATTAAAGACTGACACAAAGAAGACATCAAGTACCTCAGCCTTATCCTCATTCTTGGTGGCTATGTTCCCTGCTACATCCAATAAAGGATGAAGATTCTCCGTGGCCCTCCTGTTCTTGTTAATGTATTTGTAGAAATCCTTTTTGTTGTGTTCTACAACAGTCGCCAAACTTTTGCTTTTTTAAATTCCTCTCTTGATACCCCAGCAATATCCTTGCATTCTTCATGAGTTTTCTGCTCCTATGGAAGTCCAAGGTAGCAATTTTGCTGATGTCTCTCCCGATTTCACCAAGAATTGAAACCTGTCATTTCATAGTCACTGTGCCCAGAACAGCCTTCAGCCGTCATATCCCTCACCAGTTCTTCTCTGGTCACAAACAGCAGATCCAGCAGGGCACCTCCTGGTAGGCTCTCTTACCAGCTATGATAGGAAATTATCTTCCACATATTCCACAAACCTCCTGACTGCCTCCTCCTTTATTCCTTTATTTTATTTCTGTCAGGCTCAAGTCCCCAGTGAGAACAAGGGCTGTCAGTTGTGAGACTTCTGCCAGCTGCTTGTGGAATGCCTCCTCTGTCTCTTCATCCTGCTTGTGCAGTCTATACCAGACTCGCCCCAGGATCAACTGGCCGTCCCACTGCTCCTGGCCCATAAGCACTCAGCTTTTCCATCCCCACTTGGAGATGCCTGCAGTCAAAGCACTCCCTAACACACCGTGCTAGCTTTCCCACCTCCTTGCTTTCCTTGCTTGGCCCTTCTGAAGAGCCTGTATCCATCCACTGCAGTCGTGGCAGTGGTCCCACCGTGTCTCAGTGATGGTGACTATCTCATAGTTCTACTGGTGCACCGTGGCCCTCCAGCTCCTCCCGTTTGTTGCCCATGCTCCATGCATTGGTGTAGATGCTCTTCAGCTGGACTACAATCCTGGCGTGCTGTCCCCAGGCTCATCCCTAGCAATCCTGGGTTTTGCTCTTTCAAAGCTATATGGGCATTTCTGTTGCTGTAGTGAAATGTCAGTGTTTATTAGAAATGATATTACTAACAGAGGTAATGGAATGGGAATGCTTCTTATAAATAAGTTGTCATATTTTTCATTTACGTAGGTGGATGCTTGGATGTTAATTCTCCTTCCGATCTACCTGTAAGTTTCTGAAATACTCTGGTTTGAAGCAGGGTGAATGATGCTTACTGTATCACATGAATTTATGTCTTTATTAATAGAGGGAGTTATGCCTGTGTTTGGCATGACTTTGTTTCGTGATGTGTGAAAATATCAAGGTGATTCCATCCCATGAACAGATCAGGTTTAGGACATATCAGTTGGGCATGCTTTGCTTTCATGTGCTTATCTTCCCCAGGATAGCTCTTAATTGCAGATGCCGAGACGACCTGTAACCTCTTTGTGGGGGACTGCAGGATCTTCAATCACCACTTTCTCTGTGCCTCTGGCAGTGTCTCTGGGAAGTAAAGCAGCACCATTATCCTAAATCATTTGTCSGAGACCACAGAGGAGGTGAGTGGCAGGACAGGAATTTAACTCATTCCAGCGCTCTAATCTCCCTGCCATTTCGCTGCCTTCTATTCAGTTACTTCTGGCTCTGTAGCAATGTGTGTGGAGTGCCTCTGTCCTGTGGAGGATCTGGCTAGTGTCCCGTGTGTAAATGTTCGGCACCAGGCCACCCGTTYCTTCACAGTGCCACAAAACCTAAAATGTGGAGACTATAAGCACTGAAGTCATTTAACTGTAAGCACCTGTTAAAAGACAAATACATGCTGAAATTTAACCTTGTGTAAGAATGAACAGTAGCAAAAGCTGCCAGGTTTTGGTGGGCTTTGGCAGCAAGCAGCTTGTGTCACAGCATTTGGTAGTAGTTTTCTTGTTTCTCCACATGGCTGTGGCAAATTGCTGAGAAAGTGCCCTCGAGAAGCCGACTRGCTCCTACCTCTGCTCCTTGCTCTGAAGATGGATTATTTTATTCAGTCTTTGGAGGTTTCTGTCTGCACCTCTTTTAAACACAAAATTGACAAATATCCTTTTTGATGAGTTTTTTTGATCAGTTTTTTTGATGAGTTTTGATGAGAGAAAGGAAAGAGGGAGGAATCTCTCAGCTTCAGTCCTGTTTTTCAACAAATATTTTTTCCATCATTTTCAAGCAGATGRTTAGGGTTTTCTTTTTTTTAACTTGGAGTAAACTGACTTCATCCAGGCAGTTGTGGAATGACTTGATCCTTAACCAGCGTGATGTAACGTGCAGGCATCTAGAGACCTGACCCTTATAAAAGTAGCCTTAATTAAAAGCCGTCCTCTCTGCCAGCCTCCATTGCTTTGCTACCCACGTATCCTCCACTCGGTCATTTCCCTATCTAATCTTTTTGAAATTATTCTGTGAAGATCAGATGCTGCTTGCTGATTACACCAACTGAAGCCTGTGGCTTTTAAACTCCATGAAGTTTGGAATAAAATAAATCTTGAAGTTTACTTTTGTCACCCCCAAATCCTCAAAAGATGTTAGGATTCCCGTGTTCCACTTGTCCCACATTGCAGATGCCACTCGCCAGCTRGCACCAAAAATCAAGAGTTGGTGTTTATGGACCCAGCTGGGTCTGGAAGGCAAAAGGCCTCCTGTCTTCAGTCTTTYGAGAGGTACCTACATGCAAGGAGAACTCTACAGGGGAAGGAAAGGACACTGTAGCTATCCTGTGAAACATCTTATCTTTTATCTTTTACCTTATCTAAACAGATTCAGGCTACTCAAAATTTCATAACCTTTCAAAGCCTTTCCTATTGACACAGTTTTACAAGCCAGCCACAAAGTAAGAGCTCCTTTTAACAGCCAATGGATCAAGGTGCATATTGAAGAAGATGCAGCTGCAAGAGAGATAAAAAATGTGCCTCTTCGCTACATTAATGTTTAATAAGAGAAAGCTTAAGAGCTTCAGCTTTGTTCTTCATTCAGAAGAGTTTACGGAGAGCAAGTAGCACTAAGTCCTTAGTGCTGTTGCATTGCATAYACAAATATGCAAATTTTTGTTTCCATTTCCACCTAGCCTGATTTGAGGAACTTCTATGTTAAATAGCAATTTCTCATTTTGAAAGTTAGTTCCTGTGATGCCAAGCAATACTGATTACATCAATGGAGTACATTGACTTTTTTTTTTCCTTATTTGCCCTATATCCCAATAAGCATGATATTTGACATGATTTATTTTGTTTCTCTTTTCATCTCCAACTTTCCTTGACAATAATCAGAGTTGCACTGAAAGCATTATCAAGAACTTCATCATAACAAATCTCCTGCAATTGTTCAATTTAATGATAAATCTACAGTATGCAACCCATTTTCTGATTTCAGGGTCTGTTTCTGCCAGTGCTAGCTTGATGCTTTTTTCCTTGAGCTGTTGCTGCGTGGTTCTTAATGCCATTTTGCAAATTTGAAGTTTTTGAGGTAAGGCAGAGAAACCTTCAGCAACTCGGCTAACCCTTTGCTGCTATTACGGGAGGTGTGCAGGGGACCAAGAACAGGGGTCCTGTCCCATCCTGACCAGAGCGTTTAGGATCACCCAGGTTTTGTGGTGTTCCTTGCCTGTATGGTGGCACTGTGGGAGGTGAAAGTCCAAATCCTGTCGACGACTGTGCGTGAGGCAGGTGCAGCCCTTTTACCACAAAACATGTGCATTTTAATGTCTTGCAGCTGCTGTTCGTCTAATCACAAACAACGCTCATCAAAGAGGAACATGTTGACCAGGTTCTCCTGGGAAGCAGTGAGTCTGCAGTGGAGAACTCTCCCTTCAGGTCGGGATGCTGCCTGASGAGTTTCCTCTAGGTTAAGAGACCTCTCTGCTCTTCTTAGGTGATTACTGTGCATTTGTGCAGTGCAGCTAGGTAAGAACCCTGCAGTGAGTAGAAAAAATTCTGTACTGGCATCTGAAACCTGCTTTGTGAATGTTGCATTTGAATAAATCATACTGTTTGTAAACTCAACTAATAGTTTTGAATGAGGCTGCACCTATAGTTGACTGTGAAGCTCATGAGGCCGGAGTTGTGCCTATAGCTACCACAGTATGTGGTATCCCTATTAAGAGATGGGTCTAGCCACCTCTAACCTCTGAGAGTCAGCTGGAACACAAAGGGATTAATCTCTTACAAATTGGCCCCCACTTCAAACTGCCACAGGCACCAGTCACTGTAGAGATAAAGGGAAGAATTATGCTGTATATTGCCATCTCTTTGTATCACAACATTTACAGTGGGCTGCCGTTGTCTTGGTTTGTGTATGTCTCTATGTGTATGACTCTATAGATTTTACTGAAGTGGTATCTTGAGTCACCAGAATATGGTTTGCTTGCAAGGATCAAGAGAGCCAAGCTGTAAGAGTTTCTGTGAGACACGACRTCTCCTGCTCAGGAGCCACAACAGGAAAAGAATTCAGGTTTTAATTTGAGTAATATGAATTTGCCTTTTTTTATTATTTTTCATCAGAAAACAAAATAAAACAAAGCAAAACACAATGAATTAGTTGGCAATGCTTTGCACATAGAGAATGATTAATCTTCTGCGTGCAGGAACACATCTGTCTGCTACTCTGCTTGAATTCCTCAAAAGGCTAAGAGTGGTTCTAATGGTCATTTAAATAATAAATGCCACCATACTCATTAGGGGTGTTTCAGTCGTTCCTTTTCTGCTCTGGTGCTTGTTGTATTCTATTAATATTTATTGAATTCAAGGAAATTCATCCTGGGCTACTGATCCACATTACTTCTCAAGGTCACCAAATATAAATATTTTATTTATCTAATTTAGAAAAATGACATGGGATGCTATGCAGCAAGCATGACAGGAGTATGAATTAGTTTTCTAGTGGAAAGCTTCCCCTGGGAAATGTATCCAGGTACCAGTAATGGATAATTACAAGTCCAATAGCTTCTCTCTGAGAAGGTAATAAAGCTGCATAATGGCAGTACAAATCCTCACCTGAAAACATGCATATGGCAAAAGCAGTAGCAAAATGGAATATATATTACTAGGGCAGTGAAAGCATCCAAATCAGTCTTTCTGATATTTGGATCCTAAGTGGGCCTATTAGAGCGTCAGCTTCAAAATTATGCTTGGATAAGGATATGGGCTATATGGCAGATCTCAATCAACCCCTTGGGAATGACTGTACCCAAATCCATTAGATGATTGATAACCTCTTGCTGGCTAAAAGCATTATCCTTGTAGAAATCTTAAGTAGCCCTACTAGCTTGTGTTGAATACTGCTCAGCATCTTCTCACTTTCAACAAGGCTGCACCGCATGGTTCCTGTATGCACGTTGCCCAACGTAGGTCTTGTTTCTCGCCTCCTGAAATAAGAAGTACAAAAGGATGCTGTTGAGGTGTTATCTTCTCAAATATCTCTCTATTGAAGCTAGCAATAGGCTTTTCTTCTGCATCTTCTGTACAACCTCTGCACAGCTTCTGCTCATCTGGAGCCTGTACCCTTTACATTCCCTGGAAGTCTAGAAATTCAGCTACTATGATCATTTCATTTTGAGCAAGCACCATCTTTTCTTTGCATTCCTCTCTCCCCCCACCCACAAAAGAGAAGGGGAAATAATGGAGGCTGTATTTGAGAAATGAAAAATTGCATTGCAAGTTCTTGCAAATCTTGACTTGTAGTCAGAATCGAAGAAAACAAAGGAGGTGGCACTTAATATAACAGAAAGTTGTTCTTGTGTGCTTTTGTGTTTGATTTTTAGCATTATTGTTGTCTTTTGGTATTGCTGGGATTAAATTAACAGGGAAGAAAACTGTAACTGTTTTCTAGAAATGCCACAGACAAAACATAGGCTCCAAAGAAACAGATCTCTAAGGAGAGAGGTTATCAGGGAATCAGCTGTACAAATGTAAGGTACAGCCTTTGACTGGAGCTTTGGCTTAGGAGAAGGTGTGTGACCTGTTGTGTTTCTGACTTGCCACATTACAGTCTTATGGCCTATTCTGACTTGTAAAACTAGAGAATTTATGGCCCCATTTGCCTGTTGAAATCGTTGTATCAGACTCTKTTGATCTACTAATTGACAGCTCATTGATAATCTTGGTAGCAAGGCACTGGAGAGTATATGGGGATTAAGTCATTCCCTCTCCCTTCCTGCAGTTTGCTTTACTCTCTTATCCGTGGAATCCTGGAAAAAAACATATCAGATGATACCCAATATCCGTGGAGTAAAAAGAGGAGAAATAAAAGCCTCTCATAGTCACAGGAGGGAGCAGAGGTCTGATACATGCAGAGCTGAATAGCTCAAGTGAGTGTTGAAAGAATGCAGGGGGTTATAACTCTAATCCTGAGGAATGGTAGTRGACAGGTGTCCTCAGGAGCATGATGCTGGCAGAGGGAGAGGAAGGAGGAAGAAAACTGGTATCAGGAAAAACTGAACGAAATACAGGAAGCAGGCAGCTTCCTGAGTGCATAATCAAAGCAAATCATTAGGTAACGATTGGTAGGCTTTCAGCATGAGTGAAATACAGCTCTATGGAGGACACAGGATAGAAGACATAGAGACACTTGAAGAACTAGCAGACAGGTGACSCAAAAGTTTTGCCTGGTGGGGAAGCATGAGCAAATGGTGAGTGAGCTGCTTGGTGGGGAAGGACTGGCCTCCACAGAGCAGGGGCACAACCAGGGCCGTGTTGCAGCAGCTGCCAGGGCAGCAAGTCGTGGGGCAGGCAGGCAGGGCAGCTTGCTGAATGGGGCTGAGCTGAAATGGGCTCTGGAGAGGAGCCCCATTATCGCAGCCACTCAAGCACCTCCTAAGGTTGAATCCCTGCTCCTGCAGGCTGGAGGCAGTAGAATTACAGCTGTGTTCTGGAAATAGCCATGGTAAGGTTTTCAGTCTGCTATGTGCTTGAGCTGAGCAAAAATGATCATGGTACCTTCATTATTGCTCTTCTCTAAAAAAAAAAAAAACAAAAACAAAAAACTACTGCCTCTGTGTTTATATATTCCTGTGCAATACACCACAACCTCTCCTTATTTTATACCAACATAATATCTATGCAAACATATCTTTGGCAGCAAGCTAAGCAAGTTCTAGCATGACAAGCACCAATATAAATACTGAACAGTTGCTAATTAAAGAGTGCAGTCCACGATTTTTTAATTAACATGCTGAATATAYACTGGTGTCGTTAACTATTTTGGTGTCTAAATATATTTAAAGCAAATGTGTTAGTCTGGAGGTGAACCTTAAAATGGAGATGATTTTCTCGATCTCTTTTCAAAGATAGGCTGGAGGTAGATTTAACTGAAAGGGAAGGGTGGCCATCACGGAGATGTAACTTTGGAAGGCAAACTTTGGGTCTAGGATATACTTTTGATGACCAACTTTGGGCCTCAGATAGCCCAGGCTCTTTCCAGCATTTTTCATTTAGCCTCACTTCAATATGAGATTAACACTTTTAAAGCAATTTCTTGCCCTAAAACTAGACAGCTCTGCAAACTCCCCATGCTGTCGTACGGATCCTCTCCCTTGGGGTGAGGAGGCATTAGAGCAGCTTGCTCGGAGGAGGCAGCTGTGCTTCTTCTGCAGCCAAAGTGGCCCCAGGCTGAACAGTCCCATCCGGAGATCACGAGGGGAGGGATGGCAGGGATTGCCTTCCAGAGGGGCCTGATCTGATGCCTGAGGCAATGCCCTTGAACTGGTCACGTACCTATCAGGTATGTAATATATCAGGTATGTAATATTTCAGGTATGCATCAGCTACTGCCTAGGCTCCCAAGTGCCTACCGATACAGCCCGCTGTTATCCTGTTCCCATGGCAGCCTGTGTGATGGCCATCCATGTAAAAAGTAAATTTTTCTCTTCTTAAAATGCACACCCCTGCAACCGGGTAGAACAGTTCAAATCACTTAGTGCTAGAATGTTTCAGAAGCACTTAGCGCTAGAGCATGTCGTGAGCTTCTTGAAAAAAAATAGTTTTAATCAGAAGATGGCAACTTACTGGAACAGGAAATCTGCAAGCGAAGATCTGCTTTCCAGATCAGATTAAGATACAAAATTAAGGCTGCAAAATTAAGCTGTTCTCACTCATCATAATGGTTACTGAATGAAAAATTCCTGTCGTTCCACTTGAAATAATTTTTAAAAGCATGTGTTACTTGGCCATTTATATTTTACTTAYTGATCAAGTTTAGAGTAAAACATTYTTAGTCACCTGAAGTGTTGAATTGACTTGACCTGACATTGTGAGTTTGGTTTAATTCAGGTGGTTTTCATGTCTTTATGTTTTCAGTCTTCATTTTAACTTGACATAGGGAATTTGTTTTTCATATTTTGCATATTTTTGTGGGAAGGAAAACCTGTCTCATTTATCTCTATTGAGTGCTGGTCTGAATTTGTTCCTGTTCAGTTCAGGGATAAATTTCTTAGGGCCCCAGAGGAAAACATGACATGATAATTCAGCATGCTCTTGAAAATCTTGTCTGTATTTTGCAGTGGGAATAYGACTATATTTAGTGCTACTATACCAAGAAGCAAGTTTTGCTTCAAAGCAAGGAATTATGAAACTTTCCTCTCTTTAATAGGACTGGGAATAGGGAAACATATGTCTGTAGGGGACTGAYTCTGCCTTCTACAGGTAAGAGTGTGGACAATCATTAAGCTATGTAATCTATGGAATTGAAACCTCAAAGCGAAGTAACAGGGCTGCGATCTGCTCTAGCAGTTGGCTGCTAATTCTGAAAAATAATCTACCACCTGTTGTTTAGTCTGTAGGATTAAATAATGTTTAATGTTTGAAGCAAGAGAAATTTATTGCTCCAGATGGAACACTTTAAAAAAAAAAAAAGTATGTGGGCAAAGATCAATATTCGGTGCAGTATCCTACTACTCTTTAAAAGTTTTATACAGGTCACATCACTCTTATTAACAACCTATAGACAGGCAGCTGTTTTTAAACCTTCAGGAACTAAGTTCTCTGTATTTGGAAGCCCTCCCAGATGATGCAATCACAGTTCTTAAGCAGATATTCTTTTTCCTGTGTACATCATCAGATTTTAATAAGAGGCAATAATTTTATTGTCCCCTTGAGAATGCAA
This sequence comes from Nothoprocta perdicaria, assembly GCF_003342845.1. Lineage (NCBI taxonomy): Eukaryota > Metazoa > Chordata > Aves > Tinamiformes > Tinamidae > Nothoprocta > Nothoprocta perdicaria. Next base: position 232,702 of record NW_020454960.1, on the reverse strand, counting down.
TCAAAGATGTGTTTGATGCACAGAATGAATGGTTGCTGGAGATGGAAATGTGAGAATTCAAGGGTTATTTTGTTTACATGCTATTTGCCGACCATCTGGAATCAGGAAACACTGACTGTAGGAAACCATGAAATAGATGAGAAGATGGTTAAGTTAAATCTTTCCGTTGGACAAACTGGATTATATTGCTGGGAATCTGAAAGGAAAGGAGGAAATACTTTTTTGRATGATGTATAATTTCTGTGACATAAGTATTTTCAGGAAGTGTTTTTCAGTTGGGAGGGAACTTTCTGGTATGGCTAGAAGAAGAAGCGWTATGCTGAACCAGGCAGCTGCCCGGAGCCTGAGGATCTTACAGTGAAATGCGGCTCAGTTTCTACTTGGCTCAGCCTGGGAAGTGAATTCAAGCGTATTATATCCCACACTGATACCCTAGGCAGCAGATGGGGTGGCTCTGCCGCTTTGTATCAGCCTTGGGCAGATAAGGCAAGTCTGATTTCAATGTGCTATTCTTACAGAACTGAGTGAAAGCAGGRGAAACGTGGCTAACATTGTGCAGAGGGATCTTGTCTCACACTGCRTGTTGGTATACACTGGTGAGGGAGAGGTCCTGATCATCTGCAGGCAATGACTAGAACATGTGTGAGGAGGACTCAGTGTACCCTCTGACCTGTCTGTGGAGCAGGTTTTAGTACCTAGAGCAGAACAGGGAAGAGAAGACACCTTGTGCTAGATAGGATTCATCTTCCTTTCATGAAGATGAAGGGATTCATCTTCCCTTCCCCTTTGCCCAGCAGGAAACTTGTATTGCTTCTAGTCAAGCTTGTGTCAAAGTCTTTATTTATTGTCTGTATTTCCCATTTGTACTTATTTTAGTTTCTTTTCCATTTTGTAATCTTCTCCTTGCTTGTTGCCTCTTTAAGCCCAAACTTCTCAGATCTGCTGCATGAGGCATGTTACATATCAGAAGATAATATTCTGATTTGTCCGTTGAGCCCCTTGAGGATAGGTCGTTTCTTCCAATTCAGGAGTTTTCTGGGACATCTTTGGTTTTTACCAGACTCGTCGTTTGTATGTTGTTTTCAGACGTGCCTGCTGTTCAGCTGTGCTAGTTGCTGGTTGCCTCCTGCTTCTCTTGTGTAGGCTCCTGACCCTACACTTGGTGGCTTTCTCTCCATGTTTCCCCAAGCCCAAGAGATTTGTCAAGCTGTCTATATTAAGGTTTAAAATTCACAGGAGCCCAGATCAGTCTAATCATCAGCTGCAACAGTCCTGTCCTCTCCACCACTCGGCCCTGGCCTTGTGCTCTCAGCACCTCCCAGGCACTCAAACCCATCTGCCCCTGCCCTTGGCTTTCTAAGTTTGCTGAGTCAGTGGAAAACTCTGTGTGGGGCTTGCTCCACCTCTCTGTATTTGTCTCTTGTTTGTTTGGCTGCTTGGTTGATTTGTTCTGGAGTCTGGATTAATTTTCAGCAAGCAAACAGCCTGGCTGCATGTCAGCCACGGGATTTCATGGTAGGGGTTAGTGGGAAGGACAGTGCTGTGGCAGACAGCAGCTGAATTGGTTCAGTTATATACCTTAGTTTGGGAAAATGCTTCACACAGGGGAAATGAGAGGAAAATATGGGCCTAACAGAAGTTATGGCAATCTAGGGGCTTGCTTGGGACGAGACACAGTTGCCACTTCTGGGATGGCTGGTACATGCGGGCTCTTACTTCTTCACAATTCTCTAGGCAATAGGCTGCTGCTCTAGCACATGCTAATAGGAGTAAATGATGAGTGAATGGAGAGGGGAGTGRAGACCTGGCAGCCAGACTGTGTTGTGCTTCCTGCAGAGGTGGCAACCTGATGGTGCCATGCAGCTGATAACATGCATAGTACAATAAATCATGCAGGACTGGGCCAACCAAGGTGGCAGATCAGTCCCTTTGGATAGACCTGCTTAAAATTTTAATCATTATAAGGCCAACACACATCTCTATCCCAAAAGCTACCCACCTCCGAGGGAAAACCACTCCTCACTGAGAGTACTCTCTAGATTTTTGATTGACTATATCTTGAACTGAAAGCAAGAGATTTTTACGCCAACCAATAGCAAAAGTAAGTGTGACTAGAGCCACTCAAGCTCTTAAATGCAAAAAATATATAAAAGGTAAACTAAGGAGGGAAGAAGTTAGGGAAGACTCTGTCATAACCAGGATCAGTCAATGAGCTGAATCTCTCTTTCTCCACTTGGGTCGGGACAGTACCTGAGGACACCCCTCAAGGCTGGAAGACATCTCCAGTCTTTCCGGAAGGTAAATTATTGTGCATTTGTACATCAGAGCTGGCTAAGAACCCCACAATGTAGTAGAGAGAGAAAAAAAAAAGCCTATGAATTAAAGCTATAGTCTAAGAGCACAACACTTCTGCTTCCCAAAAGAAAGGGATGCCCTTATAACAGCAGAATTCCTCACCAATATACTGCAGTGAAGAGACTGTTACTGTTGGAAAATCTGTGATCAAAGGACTTGATAATCGTTTATAGCAGCATCTATCAGCAATATTTTGTTAGGTGCTGGTGCTTTGCCATGGGTGGTAGACCTGCCCAGGAATTTCGSTCTATGAGAATGAAATAGCCTTAGCACAAGAATGAGTGAAATGAGCTACAGCCAGAATGCTACAGGGGAAGCTCATATATGTCCTTCATGTCTCCGTTARTCTCAGAAATGGAGATAAAAGTATTTTCAAATTATTTAGGCTCTTCCCCATAGCTTCAGTCTTTTCTTTATCTTTCATTTATTGTAAAGACTGCAATTCTTTGGTGTGCGGATGAATATTATTTTCAGTGACTAACTTGATAAATGTGAAATGGACAGTATTTCATTTAAGTGGAAGGAAACAAATCCATTGACTTCATCTTGGAAAATCTATAAATGCTGACCTATGTGAAGTGTCAAATGTGAAGAATTTTCTCCCTGACAGAACTTGGTGAAAGATAGAAAACCTGGAAAAACTAAGCCAGTTTTTAAGTGTTGTGCTGCAATATTTTGTCCCATGAAGACRATTCTTATACCTCCAGCATGGAATAAGCATGTTCTGTGTTTTCATCTTTATATTTAAACCTCAGGTACCTTCATTTGGAAACCAAAATCCTGCTTCAGTTCTTCTTCAAATGGACAGTGGCTAATACAGATAGTAATAGTGATGGGGAAATTGTCAGCCACCTCCCAGGCAGCTTCGTTTCATAGCTGGTGTGTGGAATATGGATTGTAGGTAGGCATACTGATGTGATACGTATCTGAAGGTATGGCCAGAAGATTGGAGGAAGAACTAGTCTGGAGGCTGTAGCACAAGGTTGGATCTGAGAAGGTGTAGTATTTAACTGCTGGATTGCCTACATCGTTTCCTTAGGATCTTGGCAAATCCTTTAGTTAGAAGCACCGGCAGTCAAGTGCTTGGGTTCCCCAAATCTGGCCCTCAGTCTTCGTGTCTGGGTTCCTGATGCAGGTCGCTATGCTTTTGTACAAGAATTGTGAAGTCTGTGAGTCTGAGACTCTCTCACTCATAATCAGAAGCCTGGCACCACTGTGACTTAGGCCTTTGAAGGTGCTTTGGGCATCTGTAAGCSTCTGTCCATAACATTGACATAACAGGATGGTCCCTTTAAGAATACTTATGTGGGAAATTTGGAATTATTTCACTGACTGATAAGGTCAGAAAAGATTAATAGTGATTGTTCAACTTGCACTGTGATGTGGAAGTATCGTGCCAAATTGTGCTACCACTTATTAAAACAGCCTCTTGCTAGTGGCRCCTGGAACTTTAAAAAGGCTTTAGGACTCCAATATAGGTCCAAGTTTTGTTCTTCATCAAAATGAGCAGATACCACTTTAACTTTACTGTGTGTTGCTGTTCCTGAACTGTAATCAGTRTATCTAGTTTGACTAAACTTCTGCTTCCACAATAACAAAACTCTCTTTCTGTTGACAGAAATATACGGAAATTATTCTCACAAAGCAGGTGTTTCAAACAAATTTCCTGGGMTCAAACTAACACTTGATTTCAAGTACTTTGAACCGTAGCTTTATGTACTTGGTGGGCATTGCCCACTGGGAGGTAATGCACCAGCAGCCAGAGAAGCTTAGAACATAAAAGGAGAGTAATAAATCACAGATGAACAGCCTCAGTTGTATTAAACATCCTGCTCAGGGATGCTTTYCTGTAGCAAGAAGATATTCAGATGTAAGCTTACTGTTGTTATGAGTTAAATAAGTCAACCCGAGGCAGATCAGAGTGATTGGGTAACAAAATGCAAGCAGTTATGAATCTGACTTCTGTTTCAGATATCTTCTTGCCAGATCCTTGCTCCTAGAAGTAGTATTTGTTCCCATCACCTGAATTGTATATGATAGAATATTGCCAAATACTGGCCTTTGAGATGGCTATTGTAAGATTTGAGTAATGGTGACTGTGTTCATTTTAAAAAGACACATGAATTTCAAGGGATGTTAAATGCGATGTTGCATAAATTCAGAGGTTGGGAACGAGCTTTTCAATGATTTCCATGAGTCAAACTCAAGTCTTGCATGTTTTCTTTTTACTTTATTAGTTTCCGGAAGGATGCTGAATTTGGATTCCCCATAGCACACTCTTTGTGGCCTCAGAATTCCTTCAAGCCTTGTGCTGGATTCAAGCTCAACTCTGCCAGTGATAAAGCGGGGCTTTGTCATGTCTTCCATTCTCTTGGATTTGAACTCAGCCTAMTAATGTGGACTTCTGCCTTGTTACAGTTGAAAAGCCTGCGGTGGTTGGGCAGGGAACTGTCTAGGAAGCCAGGATGTCCCCGTTGTTTCCGCAGTCTGTGGGAGATCGCTGGTTCTGGACCATAAACACAGTCTCTGGGCAGCTCAAGCTGGCACCTCCAAATCTGTGACATGAGAAATAGTGCATGAAGGTAGTATCTCGAGTAGCCACGGGATGTAACATCAGGAGTTGGTAAAACACATGCAGACAGAACTGAAACCAGCCTAGTGTTTCCCAGGGGATAATCTGGTGTGGTTTGCATGCTTTCTGCTTCTGAAGGAGAACAAGAACGTTATGATCTCTTGATGGCACTGCTCAGGTGGGGTAGCTTTCAAGCTCTTCGACATGTGACAGGAGTTTCCATGTATTCCAYGTATTTCCAAGCATTTTCTGCATCTCAGAGTTTTGCAGAGTCTCGTTGTTTTTAACATCAATTTATTTGTTTCTCCTTGTATCTGAGGTTGAAGCACTGGAACACATTCTGGGAGACTTAAACTTGATATTGCACCTCTATTAAAATCCTGAACAGTGAATTAACGTTAATAATAAAAATGTTTGCATTTCTTTTCTCACTCTGCTATTCATCTTTTTTTTTTTGAGGGATCTTCTTTGTCAGTTGGAGCCAAGAGATTCTCTCGGTGGTGGCTCATAACCAAACTTGTTTTTTGAGTGGCCTTTAATTTGTGCACCCTTCAACTTCTTATTTCCTTTTTCACGTCTCATCTCCTTTTATACTGTCTTAATAGTATTTCTCTTTGAAGACTTCACTTCAACACTSTTTTCAAATAAATTGTCGTTGAAATAGTCATAATGTAGGGTCTCTCTGTATTTAGTGCATAAAATTATCTCGATTGGCATTAAGTTCAGGGAGCCACAAGGCCAGATGTGCCTTCATAACTCTGAGATGACTTCACTGAAGTCTTGGAATTTACACTGTCTTAACARAGAGCACAAATTGACCCCAGAGCCTGTCTGAATGTGAGCTACAGTGAATTGGTTTTAGAGTGATCATGTTAAAAGCCRGAGATGAATTCAAAACAGCCCCTTTGTAGGTAGGATTTTTTCACTCTTTCAAGTGGCCAAGACTTGAGTTTAATTAATTCTTGTCTGTTTCAGTGCGAACCTTCCTGAAGACATCATTTAGAGATCTTCCTCTGGCTTCAGCGCTGCCCACTTGTTTGTTACCACCATAGCCACTTCTCTCAATGTTATCATCTCAGTGATTGCATATGGCCAAACAGTAACAGCAGTAGCAGTAAGACCTCGWGCAGTTTTATATGGTATGCATATGCAGGTGGATTCCTTTAGCTTGTCTCTTGGTTTTCTATATGCCAGTACCCGTCTAGTGCTCAGCTTTTCTTTTGATTCCAATATTATTGACATCCACATGATTATATTTGCTCTAGCCATGGAGTAATCCAAGTAAAACAGATTTCTTTTTACTCATTAACTCTTTTCACAAATGGGATTCTGCATCTGCATTGCATCTGTCTCTTGCTTGTTTACAGTGTCAATCACATCCTTGTTATGCCTTGTCTCAGGATTGTCTCGTTGCAAGCTCTTATCAATGACAATCTGATCAATTTTGATGCAGGGATGCGAAAAGGAAAGCGAAGAAACATTTGGAATTAAATCTGGCAAGGSCTGTTAAAAATAACAAGAGCTTCTTCAAATGTATCAACAGCATAAGGAAGATTAGGGAGAACGTGGGTCTGCTGGTGAACGAGGTGGGTGCCCTGGTTACAAAAGACACATAAAAAGCAGAGTTGCCTAAAGCCTTCTTGGCTGTAGTGTTTACCAAAGGCAGCCCTCTGGAATCTCAGACCCTAGGCACAAGAGACGAAGCCTGGAGAGAGGAAGACATGCCCCAGGTAGAGGGAGATTGGGTCAGAGAGTGCTTATGGAAACTTGATACCCACAAGTCCATGGACCCTGATGGGATGCACCCAACAATGCTGCATGAGCTGGCAAATGTTATTGCTAAGCCACTCTCCATCATCTTGGAAAGGTCCTCCAGAATGGAGGAGGTGCTGGAGGACTGGAGGCTGGTGAGCCTCACCTCCATCCCCGGAGAAGTGAGGGAACAGCTCATCTTGGCTGTTGTCTCCAAGAATGCAGAGGACAGGAAGATGCTTGGGAGTAGCCAGCATGGATTCACCAAGGGGAAATCATGCTTGACTAACCTGATCACCTTCTGTGATGGAGGGACTGGCTTTACGGATGAGGGGAGAGCAGTGGATATCGTCTATCTGGACTTGAGCAAGGCTTTTGACACCGTCCCTCACAGCATCCTCCTGGGCAAGCTTTGGAAGTGTGGGATAGATGAGTGGATGGTGAAGTGGATTGAGAACCGGCTGGGTGGCAGAGCTCGCAGGGTGGTCATCAGTGGCACTGAGTCCAGYTGGAGACCTGTGGTTAGYGGTGTCCCCCAGGGGTTGGTCCTCGGTSCGGTCCTGTTCAACTTAYTCATTAACGACCTGGATGAAGGGCTGGAGTGCTCCCTCAGCAAGTTTGCYGACGATACCAAACTGGGTGGAGTAGCTGATAGCCCTGAGGGCTGTGCTGCCATCCAGAGGGACCTGGACASACTGGAGGACTGGGCGGYGAGAAACCTCATGAGGTTCAACARGGGCAAGTGCAGGGTCCTGCACCTGGGGAGGAATAACCCTGGACACCAGTACAGATTAGGGGTGGACCTGCTAGAGAGCAGTCCCGCAGAGAGGGACCTGGGTGTCGTGGTGGATGACAAGATGACCGTGAGGCAGCAGTGTGTCCTGGTGGCCAAGAAGGCCAAYGGGATCCTGGGGTGCATTAAGAAGAGCGTCTTCCTCCCTTCCATGAAGGCTGTTGGATACCCAGAATTCCAGGACAGGTGTTTCTAAACCCAGTTAGTTTGTAATGCACAGCCAGATGTGAAAAGGTCTAAGCAAGCCAGGAATATCCTGATCAGACCTGCTGGAGAAATCTGGTGAATAGAATATATTGCCAGCATTCAGCAGAGAATCATCCAAGCTCTTATGGCCCATTGCAGRGACTGTATAGGGAGCAAAGGCAGGCTGAGATCAGGCCTTGTTTTCTTGTATGTCATGGACATAAATTGCCCAAAGTCAAATGAAAAGAGCTTGACTGCTGTAGAGTGATCAACACGATCTACTTGCATGATAGGATCAATGCCTCCTGCATATGTAAACATCAGTCCAGGAATCCCAACAAGAACATCCATGTAACCAATTCTACAAGTGCCAACCACTTTACAGTAATCTGCAAATATTCAAATTATACTCAGTTGGCTTGTCAGTTTTGTCACATATGTTTATATGCAAGCAGATCTTACGACTAGCACWTGGAAGAGTCACTAGGAATGTGTCAGTGGTGAACACTCACTCAGCAGGTTTTGTTGACTGCGCCTGACCTGAATGTGAATCGTGGTTTTCCTTAAATGAACATTAAATCTCTTYTGCTTCTGGAGACCAGCATCCAAATTGAAGTATTTAATTTACTCGTTGACATTTATTAAAATAGCTGTGTGCTTGAATATCAAGTTAAGGCAGTGGAAGCTAATTTTGTTAGAGTCTAGATGACGTTGGAAGTAAATTTAAATCTGATTGAAAAGCATTTAATACCCACTAAGAAACGCAGGGAATGAAAGGTCAATGGTATGCAATGTTGGTATCTTCAAACACAGAGTTTAAGTACAGCTTAGGTTTTGAAGTAACACGAGGAAGCCTTCAAAACAGTTGCAACAGGGATATTTCAAGAGGTTGGAGAGGTTAATGTTTCCCGAAATAGGTGTCAGAGACCCAACAAGGGACACTYCTCTCGTCTAGCAATGAGGTAGAGGGTGCTCATGAGCCTCTCAGGTCATTTATATTTAGATCTTCACTTCCAGCTTGYGAATTTTTGAGTTGGAAAGTTGTGTTTGGATCCAGTACAGATGAATGCATCTGGAAGCATATGTGGATGCATTTCATTTTACCAGAGGAGAAAGTTGCTAATTCAAAGGCAGCATTTCAATTACATTAAAAACAAACAAACAAACAAACCATTTATTATAGAAAGGCTGTGTTTTGAATGATGCTAAATGCATATGCTCTATTCACTTTCAAATAATAGGAGGAAGAGATATTTGGAAGTACAGATGTGGAGGAAAGGCTGCGTTTTTCAGATCTGAAAGTATGCAAAGGATGAACAGGAATGCTTGTGCACCGCTTCAATCCTCTGCTCAAATAATCTGCTGGAGTCATTAACAACTGGCTCGTTGGGTATGGTTGCAGTTGTACACCCCTCTTACACGATTGCTTCTAGCATTGGCCTGAAACACCACAAATTGTTAATTTATTGCTAAATTCCTTTACATTGTGAGGCTTGRATCTGTAACTGAGGGAAGCATGCATATAGTTTCCCACAGAGAGAGTTCAACTAGACATGTGTAAGTACAGAGAATTTTTTTCTCTTTTTTTTTAATGTTTTGTTTTAAAGCTTATGTATATTTACAGATTGGGACTTTTTTTGCAAATGCCGTGTGAGTGTTTCTGTGTTGACTTTGTTTCATTATATTTTTCTAAAAGCATTTCTCCTAGACCCCTCTCCAAGACCCCTAGTCTTGCTTGTCGTGCTGCACTAGCAACCTGTGGAAAAGCAGGTTAGCAATAAGTAAAACTTCCCCTTCTTGAAAAAGAACTGTCAGTCAATGTGCACTGGAGTTCAGAAACAGTCTGTTTCTGTAGAGGAGATTTTCCTGGATTCTCAGTGGAGCCTCCTACAGAAAAGGCTGAAAAATCCTAAGATTTTCCARACTGAGACAGAATTTGAATAAAATCCAACTGGGGAGACTGCTRATGGGATTTCACACTCGAAATCTCCTCCACGTTGCTCCATTTCAGGAGTTTGTGAGAGAGGAGCATCTGGTCATGCTGATGAGCCCAAATGAGAACCTCTCCAGTGAGAACCATATTTTCGCTTTCCCATATTTCTGGAATGTCTGCCCTGGATGATAGTGTAGAATGACCATCCTGCTTTGCAAGTAGTATAAGCACAGATGTCAGTCTTGGAGATTTATGTAAATATGAGATTTCTATTGTTAGTTTGGCTGCCATGCTTTTCTCCGAGGATTTGGAATTCTGTGTACAACATTTGGGGTCAGAGAGAACTTCTGTAGATAACATTATTTTGATAAAAATGCCTTGAAACTCTTTAAACAACCTTATAGATCAATTTGACTTTCCAGAAAGTCATTTTGTTCATTTATTTGTCTTCCTGGTGGTAAAGTACACTGATGTCTTATTGTCTCAGTTTACTTGAAGGAACTAGAATGGTTTTAAATCTTCATTTTTGAGTTAATGTTGAGAGGAAATGAAAGAGTGTCCGTGTATATTCAAAAAGAGAGATTTGGACCAAAAACTGGTTGCTCTCCAAGCACGATTTTCCACTGCTTCAGTGCTCAGCTTCTCTGCAATGAGGCTTGCTGCTAATTTAGAGAATACCTTTGGCAGCACATGAGCAACTTCCCATACGCTCCTTGAAGAGCATGTTTCTCTGCAGTCTGGGAAGACCATATGTAAGAGAAAACTGAGTCTTTATACTTCTCTACCCCTTGAAATGAGTCCAAACAGTCTCAGTCTTCCAGGGAGGTTTGTGCTGGGAAGGCTGATCTTTAGAGATGCTGGAAGACAACTGGAAGTGAAATACTTGGTCAGAGCAGCATGGAGATGAGATCTAGAGTTTATTAGGTGAATCTGCTTCCAAAGCTTCGCTGCATTCAGACTYGGAAAATTTAAACTCTCCAATGATTGTGTTTTCCTTTCTGGTCTCCTGCCTTGGCAGCCTGTCTGAATCTCACAGACKGAGTAGATCTGTAGAAGCAAGTCATAGGGACTTGTGGGACAGATGGATTCCCTGCATTGGGTAAAACCTGGAGATGTTTCTGCGTTTTTGTAATAATTCCCATTAGTCTGTGCTCTGAGTAATCAAGTCTCTTAGATCTGCGGTCCTGGCAGTATATTTGATACATCAATCATGTCAGTTTTTGGAATGGGGAAAAAGCACATATCAAGAAGCAATTTGTTTATGAAGTGCTTTTTACCTTTTGCTTATAGTTTTCTCTACGGTTTCAGAAATGAAGGCCTGCAATTTTTAGGCTGGATTGAAAAGTAATTTTTGTTCAAGCTGTCTGTATGCTCCTCAGAGAACCGTCAGACTTTGTGACCTGTCASACAGCAGCTTCATGTGAATACGCTTCTGCATTTTGGTCCCTCTCTCAGCTCGTTGTTAAGGATTTGATTCTGGGGGAGAACTACCTTTTTAGCTYTTACTTTTTCCCTTGGGAGAGTGGTGATGAATTGAACTGTTTGTTATTTCTTGAGCAAACATTGCCTCTGTAGCTAATTTCAGAATCAAGTTCCATAGGTATTAGCCAACTGCTAAGAAAACTGTCTCTTCCATTTACAGCACATCGTTCCACACAACAGCAAGTGCTCCAACAATTAAAGTGGCAGCTTTTCTAGGGAATGTGCCTGCTGTGGTCATGGAGGGCAGAGTGGGCACTTGGAATGAATGGCAATGCCTGGGAAATTCCTCCTGCTCTGGTTGCTGCTTTCACTGGTGCTCTGTACTGAGAAGCCACGGAAAGCAGCTTAAAAACAAGAGAGAGCTTYAGCCTGTCTTTTTAAATAATGGGGATGCTGCCTTTTGAGTCCAAATGGACTTCTTTGAGGTTATAGACTCTATTTTCAAATATAAGGGGGAAAAACRCACTCAGTTCTTCCTAAATTGTTCTCCCTGACCTATGTCTGTTACGTGTGCTGTAGAAGCTGTTGATTCMTGCAGGTGTCAAGAAAGAGGCATTGCACAAGGTATGGTTTTAAGCAAAGCTTAGATAACAGATATATCCTTGCCAAGTCCCTACATGAGGGTGGGCCCTCTTGTTCCTCTGTAGATGGAAGGAAGTTAAGGCAACAAAGGCCCAGGAAGCTGCTTCCAGTCACCTTGAGATCAGGCAGGTGCACGCAGAGAGAGAACCCCATGGTAGCTGGTGTTACAAGTGAAGACAAGCTTTGAAAATTCTTCCTGGCTCCTCCTTTCACCCTGCTTCCTTGTCATTTCTCCAGCCAAGCTTGGGSTTAGATTTATCCAGTTGCGCTCTATCCAAACACATTTCCCAAGGACTGGCACAGCTAGGAGCGGAGGGTGCTTGTGTTTGATATAATAGAGATATAGAGCTGGAAGATCTGACACTTCTGCCAGCTGAGTCTAAGCCCTCTCGCTATCTGTCTCTGCAGCTGTGTGTAGATGCCAGACCGAAGGAGATAGGCTTATTTTAAGGTGGATTGCTGCATGTTTATAAGCTCCAGCAAAAGAGAAGGAAAATTCACTGTAGCGGGATCCTTTCTTGAACAGTAGGCTAAACAGTGGCTTTTTTTTTTTTTTCTCTACTATTAAACTCCTGCCCTTCAGCCTTCAGGACAGTTTTGGAGATTTAGATGGAGTGTTAGATGCCTATATGGAAAAACAAGCAAACAAACCAAAACTAGCTATGTTATTACCGCCACTTTTCTGCCTTAATAGGCAATGTGAGGCACTGTGCTCTCCAGCTAGCAAGCAACACTTGCTTTCTTGCATGTAATGTGTGTGTGTGGCCAGCTGGATCACAGATAAAATTCTGCAGTAAGCTGATCTAATACTAAGCAGGTCTTGATAGACCTGGTTAAAACATTTGGTTTTGTAGGCATCAGACTTGCTGCTTTCTTTGTTCTCAGCTAATCCAATATGAAAAGTAAAAATCAGGTCTGGCCCAGTTCCACTCTTGCTGGTTGAACTTCAGTGGATATCCCCAGCTGATTGGACCTGTGGTCAGAAAAAGATCCTCATGTTCAGGGAAGGGAATCTGATTTGTGTATTCGTTTTTATTCTTGTAATAACAGCACTCTGCCAATTATACTATAAATAAGCTGGTGTGTAGGAAGGTAATATATAATACCTTCCTGGCTGTCCTCTCTGAAGCAGGAACCATGCAGGTACAGTGTCAGTGTTTCAGGGATTATGGTTTGTTTCATGAGCTGTTTGGGGAAAATAATTGACATATCTGCATGCCTACAGCACTCGGAGCGTACAGCAGGAGAGGAGATTTCCCGGCTTTCCAGCCACATGCTGTGTTCTGGAAACTCATCACTGTCTTTGCAGTCTCTGCAAATGGGCACAAGCAAGGACCTGATGGATTGTTTTAGCAGGAGCCAGCTGTCATGTGTCGGCATGTCAGAAAATACTCAGTTCAGCTTCCTTAAACCTCTGCTTTCATCCGGCACACACAAGAAAAACAAGTCAAGCTGGAGATGGTTGTACAGATACACTCTATTTGACTCCGAGGACAAGAGGATACGATTTTGAGGCAGGCCTCTGTCAGTAAGCAGTCTGGAGAGTGGGATTTATAAATAAAGGATGCAGATAGATGGCTGAAGGCAAATTCAGAAGCACAGAAGTGGGTCAGATGCTTTGGAAAATGCTGCTCTGTTCACAGCTAAGTTTCCATGTTAGCCCAAATCTCACACTTCAAACACTGAGATTAGGAACCTCCTTTAAAATACGTTATCAAATAGGAGTCTTGAGCAAAAATTAGACTCCTAAATGACTCACAGATGAATCTTAAACTCCTAATGCAGGTAGGTGCTTTTGAAAATTTTACCTGGCGTGTCTCATTACTGACTCTTGTTTTGAGTTGTCAGGCAACAAAGCACTGCTTCCTTCTCATGGCTTAGACCTATATGCTGCTAGAACTTAAGTGGAATAATTTCAGTTCCCGAGAGACAGCAATGCTTCAAGGCACATTTCAGCTTTTGGAAAACGGAGTGGAAATTCCAAGTGAAGGGGAAATAAAAGGGAGCTGGACATTCTCCAAAAATATTTAAGGAATTGGTTTAGGATGGAAAGGGTAGCTCTTTGCACAGACATCCATTAGCTCATGGCAATGGAAGAAACCCCTTTGGAAGAAGAAACCCTTCATGGCTTGTAGGGAGGCTGAAGGCAGTCTGGGAAGGGGCTGATATGCAGTCTTTACATGGAGATGGGTAAAGAACAATCCCCRGGGCTGCCCTCAAGCTTTTTCCTAATCATTGAGAGCTGCTGTCCTATTTGGGCTTTCTTCAGCTTCTTCTGGATCCAGTTCTTCTGGACCTTACGTTTAGGTGGAGCTTGAGGGACTGTAGTCATACTTGCTCTTGTTATCGGCTGCGGAAAACTTTCTCGCTTTCATTTAAAGGTCTAGTCAATGGCAAACGTAGAGCACATTTTCAGTGAGGAGAGGTCATACCTCGGAGGCAGGTAATTTTGGGGATGGACGTTTGTTTTGAGACAGCAATGAGCTTATAATGGGCAAAGTTCATCCTAGGAGGGCAGATTGTGCTGCCTAGGGAGCTGGGGAGGAGCAGAGTCCATCAAACCAGACCATCTAGGAAGCAGCAGCTGAGCATCCCCCCCAGCCAGCTTCTGTAATGCCATAACTTCTCTTAGGCTCTAGTTTTTCTCTAAGTTCCCCCCTTTCAAGCAATTCTTCCGCACCTTCCCTGGTCTCTCAGGGCTTTCCCCCGAGCGCTGAATGGAGTCACCAAAACAAACCAAAAAAAATTCTGTCAGCAGTAAACCTTTTTGTTGCGAATATTTATCTTGTTCCAGACACTGACGTGGTTATAATTTGCTAAATTCCTGCATTTTTATTGTCCTTTTTGCTCCCTTCAGGTATATTTTGGTGTTCTGCAAAAGCAGGTAGTTTTTTCAGTTCAGAAGTCCCTGTATTCTAACCTATCTCCATATAGAAGGGTTCATACTGTAAAAGCACTGAGAGCACGTAAACGAAGAACAAACTTTCCACTGAGGTGAACGTGTGTGCATTCATGTGTACATGTGTGCATCTATTAATAGTTGATGAAGAAATGAGAGGTTGATTTGTAGGAGGGCAAGATGAACATCAGTAGGCTCTTAGGGCCTTAGGCCTAATTTATTTATCTGTTTTCTAGAGGGAGAGACTTTGAGTAGTGACACAGTCACCTCTTCAAAATATTTTTTAAATGTTCTGTCCCAGTCTGAATGAGGAATATCTAAGGTATTTCTTAAGGCTGTCTGATTCAAGAAATTGTCTGGAAGAGATGAGCTTCTCAGAGGAGTTTCCTCTCAGAAGGCAGGACACTAAATTTGGCCATTATAAATTGTTAGGCAACAGCCATCTAGGCACCTGACTTGCCAGTACTGGCTGTCATAATCAACCTGAGCTTTATCTGAGATTAGCTACAGCATGGGGTATCTCCTGACATGTCCAAGAGCAAAGGGATACGAGATGTGCAGGAGTGGTAATCATGGGATCAGAGCCTTTAGGTGATACCAACCTTTACTGCTTTCACTGCTTACTAAACAGCTTGCTTGATTTGTTTTGTTTCTGCTGAACTCAACACAGARCACATTAATCCAGTGTCAGTAAATAACACTGCCTTTCAGTGGTGATGGGATTCACCTGCAGGATGGCTAGAAACTTGGGATTTTAAACTTTCTTAGACATTAAAAAGCATAAAACGGACTATATGCTGAATGCACTAAAARCTATGGAATCCAGCCGTTTATTTGTCAAAATAATTCATGGTGACTTCTTGGTATCTTTGAATAAAGTTGGATTTTCTTTCAGAATAAAGGTARAAGATGGCAACTTTCGAGTGAGTTATCCTCCATCCTTAGATAGGAGAGCAAATCAACATCTGATTTCGGTAGGCAAACKTGTCGTACAAGGTGAGTTACTGGGCTGCTTCTGATGAGAAGGATCATCATGTAGGAGATATATTTGCCCCRGACTCTAAGAGGGATTAATCACAGCAGTTACTTCAAGGATTTAATTAGTGGCTATAAAGAGGCACCAACTTCTTTCCACTGCCATAACAGCAAGCCTGACCTCTGCTTCTGAGAGGTTTTCTTTCACTGAAGAGAAATTGCTTTGGAGAAGAGTTATGTTTTTGTGGGTGTGGAATTTGGCTAGGGTAACCTCCTTGAAAGCCTGTTGAGAAGGYAGAATGTCTTACTGAGGATTCTTCATTGATTTGTCTGAGTATTGTGCATTTTGTTTAGCTTTAACTACGGACTTTTCCAGCAAAATGTTTGGCTTTATTCAAGTGTGTCTTGGGAGAGCACCATACTCTATCTAGCTTGCCACTTGTCCCTTCAGTAGAGCACTAAGCTATTTTAGATTTCTGCATTTTCACTACTGTTCAATGCAATTTGTGCCACCACCTTGAAATCTTACTCCTTATGTTTTATGAAGTGCTATGTCTATTCCTAGAAGCATTAATAATGTATGTACTCTGCAATTTTGATATTCAAATGCTGAAGACACCTGGCATGTGAGAACCTATGTGAGTTGATAATGCAAAGCTAGATGAATAGGATTAACTGTTTCYTAAGTGTACTGAATACAATGGAGTATAGATCTTTATACCTGTGATGCTTTTTATAAGATGTCTGAGAACATATTTTAGTCTCTGCTTGGCATTACTTGAATTGGCACTAAATAGCACAGAATTCTTAAATTAAGAAGATATAAATGGTAAGCTGACTGTCCTGTTGTATGCATGTCTAGGTTGCCAGCACCTTTTCAAAAAAGTTAAGCACAAGGCGTGSTAAGTGGGAAAGTGCCATAGAAAGATTATACAAGTGGGAATGAAAAAATTTCTAATGTTGGTTTTCCAGAGGGGAAAAAAAAAGTTTCAGAAGCTTTGACAGGCCATAGACTGACCACTGGTTCAGAGGGTCGCAGCCTGCAGGGCAGCATTTCTCATGCACCTAGCTTGACTTGCAGGTAATGGTCTTACCCAGTCATCAGCACCAATTCTTTTTCCCCAGGACATTCCTTAAGGAGGTTACAGCTGCATCCTCATGTGCTTTGGGGATGCACAGCAGGAGAGTCCTAGCAGGATCGTTGCTCAGAGAGGAAGCGCTGCAGGGACTGAATTAGTGCTTCCATTGCTCCTGGCTGCTTTTAATTTGTGAACAACAGCTCTTTCCCAGTTCTCTGGTATGAGGTGAGCATGCTAGAGATTTACAGGCAGTTGGATTTGTCCCGTGGAGAGTCTCCACGGTGTATTTAGACAATCCACCTCAGAAGGATGCCTTRTTCGGTAAGGATATGTGTGGCAGAGGGAGGTCTGGGGGAAAGTGTGTGGAGCTGAATGGGAGTTGGAGAAAGGTGGGCAATGTGGAAGATCCTTATGCCATAAGGCATGGGAGAATCATCCCAATTGGCTCTCCTCTGAGGAGCCCTTTACGTGGTTTAGAAAAGAACCAGTCTCTTACTGGGTATTGCTGACATGTTCCTTCTGGCTTGAATTCWTGCTGCCAATACAGGCAGTTGCTAAACCATGTACAGTAGAGGGGCAATAATATGGGTAAAGTCCAGATTTGTAGTGAGGTTAACAGTAAAGTCCTTGTTTGCCTCATAATCTTCCCTCTTTTCTATATCTGGCGAAGGAATTGAGTACGATTTCCAGAACGTTGCTATTTTCGAAGTGCAATGTATATATGTTTTTTTTAAAGGCAGTTACCTGTGCTTTCAATGAAAAGCACAGAYGCACCTTGACTTGTGCACAATACACATTTAGGTTCCTGAGATGCTGCCAGATGGTGCCAGTGTCACCAAACTGGAGTCACAACACTATAACCCTGCTCAGCATTTTAGGCTTTAACTAACCTGGTTGTGTGTAGGTTGCTAGAAAAAGGAAAGAAGACAGAGGATAATAGATACAGGCTAGGAATTAGGATTATGGGGAGAGACATGGGTTGAAGTAATACATGCCTACGTTCTTCCCCATCCGTGCACTGCTCATTATGAAAGGTGACTTCTCTCAAGGAGAAAATGAGGCGACCCTTTGCTTTCATGGGGGCACCTAGTGCTTTGAGAAGCTGAGATAAACTGTGGTCCTGTGTCAAGAAGTAGTGAGAGAAAATGTCCCTTTCGAAGGGAGAAGCTCAGGAGATGGGAGAACTTTAAAAGGCAAAT
Organism: Nothoprocta perdicaria; assembly: GCF_003342845.1. Lineage (NCBI taxonomy): Eukaryota > Metazoa > Chordata > Aves > Tinamiformes > Tinamidae > Nothoprocta > Nothoprocta perdicaria. Next base: position 214,895 of record NW_020454960.1, on the reverse strand, counting down.
GGTGCAAAATATATTGCAGGTCACAGGAGGTCTCTGCAAGAGGCCAGAGCTTCCTGCTTTGGTGATATTCAGCAGTAGTGGCAATGGATTTTATTAAAGGGGAGAGGAAAGCTGTGGGATGTCCTGGGACTTTAGGCACCAAAGTGGGACTGGGGCTACCTAAAAGTGCCAGCCTGTTTTTGTGTCTCGTGTGGAACCTAGTTCTGCCTTCCCTGGGGTCATGATCCCGTGCAGATACTTGACTTTATGGCCAGCAATCTTGTACTTTCAAAAATACATAATGAGCACTTTTCTTTTTAGTACACACCACTGAAATAGCATTGATTTAATATATTCAAAAACGTAGTTCTTTTTTACCATTTGTATTTTGTACAAATTTTATTTTAATTGTATTTTTTACAATACAGTTTCTTATATTTTGCAAATATTTGGTCTAATTTAATAGACAATTGCTTATCTGGGGGAGGTAAAACCTTCAGTATTAATTAGAATTTTAATTTAGTAATTAAAGGTCAGAACTTCTTTATGCTTTACATACAGCATAAGAAAACTTAATCTCAGGGTTAAGAACAACATTACTGTTTCACAGACAGGATACACTTCCAACTGGGAATCTCTGAAATGTAAATGAGTCCACTTTATCCTTTGATCTTCACAAACCTCTCACAGTGTTGCCACTACAGAAAAGGAGAAAAATAATTCTATTATCACTTCCAAAGAGACCRTGTGTTCACTGAAAGCAGCCTAGAGCTAGGTCTAGGCACAGTCTTTAGTGTAATTTGTAGCATTATTTTTAATATAGATTCACCACAAATGTAGCTTGCAGCAAGATCTGGTTTTTTTAACTGACTCAGGTCGAATCAAAACAGGTTCTAGCCACTGCTTGTGTGTGGATGCTTCACAGTGGTGTTGACCAGCTGCTAAATTCAGCCCTCCCAAGGGGTCTGGTGTGAGCAGTGCATGTGAGTACATSTAGTATGCAGAGCTCAGTTTTGAGGTGCTCTTCTTCTGAATGTGGAGAAGAAAATAAGGAGATGGCTGAGTGGCTCTGGACAACGTCATGAAGTCCAGGAAACCTCTAGCAGGAATGTGCTGTTGCTTCTTGCAGCCTCCTTCAGGTAACGGCTTTATCCTACGCTGCTCCATTGATTTCCTGATTGAGTTATATGATTGCAAAGCAAGGCAGAACCCAGGCCTTTGTGGGATTAATGCAGCAGAACCATGTGCCACATGGACTGTGCTGTAGAGCTAGGAAGAGCAAAGCTAAAAGGGCTGAGGAATTCTGGTGGGACTATAGGACATGGGACAAGTTTCCCTCAAGTCTGGAGCAAATTATATCTCAAAGGCCTTAGAGATGCAGGCATTGCTAAGGGGCATGGTGAAGGAGTGTTGTATCGAGGGATGATGGAAAGCTGGACATTTTAAGAGAAGGAAAACAGTGGTATTTTTGCCTCTTTTTCCACTAGAGGGTGGAATCTCCTATCATTTGCAAGAGTTATGGGATTGCTTTTGCACGAGGCCTTCATCCAGCAGTCTCCACGTTTGGAAACTTAAGTAACCCTCCCCAAGTTTAACCTCCTGGATTTGAGAACGGGACTTTGAATGGCAATTGCGTTGCAGCTTCATCGCTGCAAATTTAGTTTACTTGACACATAATGGGATTATTGATTAGACACCAGCAGCTTGCCATTTCAAATCACATCTCCTGTTCATTTCTAAGGGATGATTGACATAGCCTAGCATGCTCAGCATCATTAAATGGAAGCAGTTATTTACAGTGCTGCATAAGAATTTATCACTGATTCCCAGATCTGAYAAAAAAGAATCACTTCGTATCCAAGGCAGTTTTATCTGGCCTTTAAAAAAAGTGCTTTAGATAAGAACTGAAGCTGAAATTCCTTCCTAGAATATGTCCAGACAATCTAATCAACAGAGTGGAAGTAGGGAGTACCRACAGATGTTTTAAACACACCCTGAACTTAATTGTGGCTGCTCCAGATCTGAATCTCAAGTCAGAGTTTGCTTATACTGTGCATGTGCTGCGTCATCTCTGTGATGGACTGCTCTTGGGACTCTTCTCCACGTACATCATTGCAGAACATCATAGCAGCAATGCAAGCCATGAACAGATTTTAAGGCCCAAATAACATGTGCCAGCTGMGTCCTCACTTAGGGATTCACAAGGAGAGGCCAATGGAAGATAATCCTGAAGAGCAAAGCRGTCCAGGAAGGCTGGGCATTTCTCAAGAAGGAATTATTAATGGTACAGGAGCTCGCCATTCCTGTGTGCTGAAAGATGAAGGCTGGTCTGGCTGAATAGGGAACTGTCGCTGAAACTCAAGGGAAGAAAGAGTGTTTACCTCCTTTGGAAGAAGGGATGGGCAACTCATGAAGAGTACAAGAATGTTCCTAGGGTATGTAGAAAGGAAATTAGGAAGGCAAAAGCTTGGCTGAAACTCAATCTGGGCAYCACTGCAGAAGACAACAAAAAACATTCCTACAAATACATTAAGAAGAATGTGTTCTTAATACATTAAGAAGGAGGACCAAAGAGAATCCCTGTCCTTTGTTCAGATACTACTGGGAACATTGTCACCAAGGGTGACAATAAGGCTGGAAATGGCCTTGAAGACACCTACAATGAGCAGAATAACTCCCCCATAATTCAGGGGGAAGCTGTCAGTGACCTGCTACCCCACTTGAACACTCACAAATCTGTGGGGCCAGATTGGATCCTATTGAGGGTTCTGAGGGGGCTGGTGGAAGTGCTCACCAAGCCCCTCTCTATCATCTATCAGTGGTCTTGGGCAACCAGGAAGGTTCTAGATGGCTGGAGACTTACCAATGTGACGCCCATCTACAAGAAGSGTCAGATGGAGGATCCGGGGAACTACAGGCCTGGACTCGATATCGGAGAAGGTTATGGAGCAGATCCTCTTGAGGGCGGTCACACAACATGTGTGGGGCAACTGGGGGATCAGGCTGAGCCAACATGGGTTCATGAAAGGCAGGTCYTGTTTGACYGGCCTGATTTCCTTCCACAACCAGGTGACTCACCTAGAGGATGAGGGAAAGGCTGTGGACGTGGTCTGCGTAGAGTTTAGCAAAGCCTTTGACACAGTCTCTCACTGCCTTCTCCTGGCAGCTCACAGCTTAGACAAGTGTGCTCTTCGTGTACTCTTCACTGTGAGAAAAACTGGCAGGATGGCTGGGACCAGAGAGTTAAATGCAGCTAAATCCACCTGGTGATCAGTCATGAGCGATGTTCCCCAGGAGTCAGTGCTGGGGTCAGACCTCTTTAATATCTTCATTGATGGCTTGGTGCACCCTCAGCAAGTTGCAGAAGACACCAAGCTGGGAGGAAAAGTTCAGTCACAACAACCCCATGCAGCGCTACGGGCTTGGGGCAGAGTGCCTGGAGAGCTGGGTGGTACAGAAGGATCTGAAGGCGCTGGTCAACAGCGGGCTCAACATGAGGCAGCAGTGTGCCCAGGTGGCCAAGAAGGCCAGTGACATCCTGGCTCGCATCCGGAACAGTGTAGCCAGCAGGGCTAGGGCAGTGATTGTTTCCCTACAATTTGTACRCCTCAGATACTGTGTTCAGTTTTGGGACCCTCGCTGTAAGAAAGGCACTGAGGTGCTGGAGCGTGTCCAGAGAAGGGCAGTGAAACTGGTGAAGGGGCTGGAGCACCTCAKGAGGAGCGGCTGAGGGAGMTGGGGTTATTTTTGTCTGAAGAAGAGCAGAGTGAGGGAAACCCTATTGCTCTCTACAGCTACCTGAGAAGAGGCTGTAGTGAGGCACAGGTCAGTGTCCTTCCCAAAATAACTACCGATAACATGAAATGAACCATAACAAGAAGAAATGGCCTCAATTTGCAGCAGAAGAGGTTCAGGTTAGATAACAGGAAAAAAATCCTACATGGAAAGAGAAGTCAGGCATTGGAACAGGCTGCCCGGGGAGATGGTGGAGTCACCATCCCTGGTAGTGTGCCCAAAAAGTGTGGCCATTTTGAGGCATGGTTTAGTAGGCATGACGGTGACTTGTCGATCTTGAAGGTCTTTTCTAACTCTAWTTTCTTTTCCATTCTGTTCTAAGGCATTGCCTATATTTAAAGGAAGTGATATTTATCAGGAACGGATTTAATGTGCTTTTGTTAGCTCCTCCCTTCCTTGAGGAGATAGGTATATGGCACCCATGTTTCCAAAGAAGGTGCCATGAAGACCCACTGTTTTAACTGCTAACCTAAAGCTGTTGTGATTTTTCTTTTCTATTTCCTTCTTTTTGAATCTCAATTATTTCTCCTACAAAACTTCCATCCGATGATTTGAAAGAACTGAAATAAAATACTGACAGACAGAATGAGTTTGCTTTAAAGGAGCTGTATATAAAATCTTGCTGTCCAGCGCATGCTGTTGTGGATGCTCATGCTGTGTTCTGGCAGTGGGACTAAACTCTCCTACAGTACCAAAGCATACCTAATATTTTTGTTAGCAGCCTCCTTGACTTCATGAGAGTATCCCTGTATATAGCACTCAGTTTGTAAACCTGTACCAACCATGCTGGKTTTAGACCCAGTTCTTCAGCATCCAGTGTGGGACACCATTAGTTCTTGCTCTCACCTGGACACTTGCTCTGGAACCCCTTTGTAATACTGAGTCAGGCTCTTCATACCTCAGTAAGTGTTAGGATGATGGAAGATAYTTGAAGAATGCGTAGATGCTTAAATGGGCTGGAAAAATAATGCATTTTTATACCAAGAGACACCAGGAGTTCTCTGCGTTTGTCTCATCAAAGATAAATGAGCAGCTTCTTTATAGACTACAATTACCTCTAAGAGAGAGAAAAAATGTTGGTAATCGACAGCTTTGAGCTTGACCCTAGGAAATAGCAAAAAGCAGGAGTTTTGGAAGTTGAAAATCGGAAGGTGAAATGGAAATCAGATACAAATTTTTATTGGGTAATTGACTTGCGGAGCGATAAGGTTTGGGTGAGTTTGTCATCAGTGTTTCAATAAGGTTTGGGTGAGTTTGTCATCAGTGTTTTTAAATCTAGATTGTGTTTTTTGTTTTCCTTGAAATGTACACGTTCATTCAACTGAGAGTCCCTGACCTGTACTTAACTAAGGAAGGGACCAAGAGGTTTTAAAACAACTCGGTCTTTATTTTGGCAAACAGAAATGTTACAGAGGCAATATTCTCTTTAAGGAGCTCCCTCCATTCCTAAGCTGCTAAGAGGGGGTGAGGAGTATGAACATCTGGTCCCATCAGTCGGATTTTGGACTCCAAGGAACTGAGGCTGGGATGCTGAACAATGTTTTCATTTCTAACTCGTCCCATCCCTCGGCATAGCAATGCCTTGGGGGCAAACTCAAGCTTGTAGCATGAGACCAAGGATAGACATTTGAATTATTAAGTTTCTCTTAGCTAACCAGTATGCAGTGACTTTTTATGTACTATTATGTTCTTCAAACACTGGCTAAGGATCCAAGTCATATGAGGATCACAACTGATGCAGCTGGGCTTTTGCTTACTATGCTCTCTGGTTAATTTTTCCCTCTTTATGAATCCAAAACTTTTAGGTGATAATAACAATCTTCTGACACTTAGAGTAATTGTTACACATTAATTCCTTTGTGTTGCTTTTTAGCTAATACAGTGTATGAAGAAATTGCCTTTATCTACTACAGGCTYAGTTCTAAACGTCCTAGAGTCAGAAACATATGCATAATTTGTTTGTGATAATTTGAACATTTTGTGACAAAGATAAATTAATGATTAATTTTTTTTATTAGATCAAAAATGTGTAACTCACTTGAAGTGTTATGTAATTTAAAATGGAGATCTTGAAAGCTCTGGACGTAACTGAAGGATGCTACTGAAATCAACCCTTGGGCAGCTTTCAACCTGACTGTCCTGAGTGACTTGATATCATCAGTGGAGACGAGAGGAGTTGTTTTCACGTGAGAAATATATATACACACACACACATATATATACTTGTGTGTGTATAAAAAAAACACACACACAGAAATAAAGCAAAATAAATCAAAGAAGACTGTCCATAAGGCCCAGCCCAGTGATAAGTGGATTCAGTTGCAAGCCTTCCTCTGAAAACGCTGTGGGTAAGGATGGACCTTAGATGACTTCCCAACCAAATGGGGTTTTTCTCTTCTTCAGGGATCTGCCTGAAGTTCAGGAAGTGGTTTGTGGTGTATTATGGATGCTTGGCTTCCCCCACCAGCCTCATCACTGTCCACATATCCTCAAAAAACGGTTGCCACATGTGCTACAAAATGAAGACCTTTCAAACGTATTTAAGCCAAACCTAAACACCATTCCAACTAACCTGCTCTTGCAGTTTTTTTAGTTGCTTCCAGTGGAAGTTTCATCGTATGAGTATAGGTTGTGTCCACACATCTATGAAAAGTTCCTCCTTCCAGTTTTTTGCCTGACTTTTTAGTTTCAGTAAATAGCAGTCATACTGAGGGAGGTTCGTATTTTAGACTTTGAAACTCATTCTGCAAGGATAACAAGTACGTTGTCAATGTGCCTATCAGAAGTAAATTTTTTTGTTTATTTTTTTCTGTGTGAAAGTTTGGGAGACACGTTTGGTTTTGTTGTTGGCATTTTTGGCCTCCTGTTTAGCTTGATAAAAATCTAGACTGCTGACGTTGATCTTGTTGGCTTGCTTTCTTCTCAAAGCTCTACAAACTTGCTGTGACTTAAAAAAAAAAAAAAAAAAAAAAAAAAAAGGCATGCGAGAAACCTGACTGCCTTTCCAGCCAAAGATGACGATAGGTTGAGTGAGATTAACGTTATCTCCATCAGACACTTGGTCATTTGGCTCCATCTTCTGGGTGAAGTCAGAAGTAACAAAAGTCACTAGGGCTGACACCTTGTAAATTCTGACACACATTATTCATTGTTCTTTACTACTCTTCATAAATGCTTCTATGCAAACTCACAGTGGACACAAACTCAGTGGGAAACCTTTTCTGCAGGCTTTTTAACAGCAGCAAGGTGTCAGCACACAGAAGTGTGCAGAAAATCAATAGCCTTTTTGTTTTCAAAAGCTAAGAAAGGGCAGTCAGTGAATGTTTGCCTTGGTATTTAAGCCTGAYGAAGAAAGCAGAACTCAGGGAAATGAGTGTTTGATTCCTGTACGGTTTTGTAGAGTTAGCCCTAACTAAGTCTTGTTCAGACAGCATGCTCTTTGTTGCTGAAGCTTTGAGTGAGCAAAGGAGATATGGCAGTATTGCTATAGCAGCCCTCAAGTGGGTGCTCTTAGTGGTCAAAATACAGGATTTGTTTTGGAGAGAGGTTGTGATCATCACTGTCTTTCCATACCATATCTAGAATAATGAGCCAACTAGTCAAGCTGTATTAAAATATCATCTTTTTTTTTTAATGGATTATTTTCACCTTCTTGTTCAATCTTTGTGTTTCCCCACTATTTCATAACTAAGAAAGCTTAGAAATCTCTTCAACCATATTGTTTAAGACTTCTTTATGACTTTCACCATAGATAGATAGATAGATAGATAGATAGATAGATAGATCTATCACCTAGATAGTTTGTGCAACTGACCTTTGTCTTTTCCTGGGGCCGTCAACAGCACTGGGAGCAGTTTCCCAACAGGGTGCTGTGGCTTAGACAAAAAGGCATCAGGGCCACAGTGACAGAGCACAGCCAGTTTGCTGTACCTGTTGATCTGTTGTCAGGWTCTCTGTTTGGGGGTAACTGTCAGACTGCAGCTTTCTGGACAGGATTGTGGACTCTGGGCAAGAACCAGGGTTCGGGCAAGCGAGCGGAGGATGAACCTAAGGCAACAGAGAGGCAGGGTTTTACCAAATCACTGAGATAAAGTGAATCGCCCATGTGTTTTATGGATGCATGTGGGTTTGGTAAATGCATATGGGGCTTGTAGGGGCGAGAGAGGGCAGCTCAGGTCAACACCATTCCCAGCTTTCCAGAATACACCAAAATCCGTGCCTTTTCATGCATATACTGCAGACAATTGAAGCTGGAGGTAGAGCAGAAACATGAAGGAAGCCCCCTGAAACAATGTGGGACTACAGGAGCAAGAGCTGCCTGCTTTCACCTTGGAGCAGTGACAGCAAGGAGACTTTAGAAAGACTAGTGCTCTGTGTCACCAGGTATTTGCTAATCCCAAACCGTGGGAGTTATTGATTTATCAAGGAGAGTTTACCTCAAGGCAAACCTACAGGACCAAAAAAAAAAAAAAAAAAGAATTGTTAAACTGAGCCTCTGTCAAAATTCATTGATGGTTTATATTTGGCTCAGGTTCTGACTTAATTATGAAGTATAACTACGTGGTTAAGGTTCTCCTTGAATACCAGTTTGACATAGATTGTTTGGAATCATGGTTTATGTCTGTGTGTATGACATATTTTTCAAGTAATGTGCTTATAATGCTTACTGAATCTTTATGGCCATGTTTTAAAAGAAGTGCAGCTGTGGTTAGGAGTGTACCTTTCCTGTTTTTCTTTCCTGGAGCTGAATTCTGCTGTATACTTGTTTGTTATTCACTTGGGAATAACTTGGTAAGGAAAAGGGTTATACTTGCGAGCAGCAACTCCAACAGSAGTTGTCTGCACCAAGTTTCTCAGCTTCCTCACACAGACAAAGGGCTGCTCTGTAGCTCAGTCCTATAGTTTGTACTTCACCTGATAGCTGTCCTGCCCGTTGGGCTGGCCCAGAGTTACGACTTTAGATGCAAGGGAAACTGTGGTGTGATTTGAGGGTTCTCCTTTGAGTTTCCCACATACCTGAAAATTAACCTAGCCTAGAAATCTCTTTGATSAAACTTGTTAAGAAGTTGACCTGCGATTTATTGCAGCCTGCTAATCTTTAAATGCAATCCCTTATACATGTYTGTGAACATCTGGCTTTGCCACTCGTTTATATGAGTGTCAACCTGTGCAGGACCATGACCTTGCAGGTGCCCTCAGTTACTGGGAGGCAAAGAGAGCTCTACCTGCAGGAACCCAAGAGAGCTTGTGCTTGATAGTGGGGAACTGCTCCCAAGGGATTGCAGCATCCAGGTAAGGGAAATATTCTTTGGACTTGCTTTATTTATTTATTTGKTTATTTATTTCCTTTCTCTCCTGTCTTATGAATGGCAACGTGCTGGGCTCAGTCGGTGCCAGGGAGGGGAGGTTTGTCTGTATGTTTACCTGACTTGCACGCCAGGCAGTTTCATCTGCTGAGTCCTGGTGGCAGAAGCAGTATCTGCCTCCTTTCAGTGTGCATTCTGTGGCTGCACCTAAACATATTACAAATAGTTTGAGAATTGACCAGGAGTAAAACCTGCCCCATGCACACACCCTTCTTGTGTGTATAGTCTTTTCCACAAAGAGACAGCAAACTTTGTTCTCGTAAATAACAGTATAAAGCAGAAGTTACCAATGGCAAGCAAAGAAGTTACCATGGCAAGCTCCAATGTAACTGCTACATCCTGCGGTAGTTATTTTATATGTACAGACATAAACATGTAAATGCTGAAAGGAGACTGAGCAGTGCTGCTGTGGAAACCCAGCATTTGGATGAAGTGGGTTAGTAACTCTGGCATGGGACATACTTAGCCTGCCTGTTCTGGGAAGGGCCAGGGAAACCCTGGAGTTTCCACAGGGCCATACTGCTCCTTGCTGACCCGTCCTCAGTGTGCCTTGCTTTAGCAGGGCTGCATTGGGGACTGTTAAAGCTATGTATGATTCCCTCACGCCCATGGATACTTCAGGATTTCCTTTCAGAAGCATGGATTGACGTGGTGCAATTGGACTGAAGGTGTGTGGCAGAGGCAAGATGCCCCTTGGACTGTTTAACGTGACCTGCAGATGCATACCGCTTAGTTGCCTTTAAGCTGCTGTTGCATTGTTCTGCTTCCTTTTACAGTGAAGGACTGGCCAGCAGAGAGTTTGAATAGATGGGCCTTGCCTTTTATTCTCACCATGGCTCTTGAAAAAAGAAAAGCTGAATTGGCAGTGACAATCGACTACCTGGCCCTGGCGTGAGCAGAAGTGGATGAGACAGTAGCTGACCTCTCTGCAGTCGCTCCCGTTGCATTGTGTGGACACAGCAAATGGGACGAGTTTCACCAGCAGTGAAGCTCTTGACATCCTTGGTTTGCTTCAGGCAGCCTTACAGTAATAGTACACTGTTATGTGCACTTATGTGCAGTGTTTCAAATTCCCTGTTCAAGCCCTTTATCCCCATTGCAGTCTCCGATGAGATAATATATTTTGTTTTGCTGCAGATAGTTAAGAATGGGTAAAATGTTGGGAGGAAAAAAAAATGGATAGAGTTTCTGATCAGATGTGTTGATAATTCAGTTTCTCTTCCAGGTGGCATTTGGAAAGACACRGAATGACATCAGCAATGCTTAACTTTGAATAGCAAAAGTTATGACATACCAAAATTTTGCAGCTGCTTTAATATCTGATTGGTAAGTGTCTGTCATTTTATAACACTTAATATATGTTACAGTTATGGTCAAATTATTGGTAATCATGAAACTATAGACTGTTATCGAAATAAGTGACTAGAAATAACATGTGAGCTCAACTTAGTGCTCCTGGCTAGCTGATGAATATAAATTATTAGTTAACCAGTACTTAGTTGATACAAAACATTTGTAGCTGGATCGTAAATATGGTTTATGAGTAAGAACAGTTCTCTGCCCAGACCAGAAAGCCTTGGACAATAAGGCCTTTTTTTTTTTTTTTTTAATCCTGTTGCTTTCAATTGGACTAAGAGCCAAACCTCCTTAAAATCGGTCCATAAACATCCTATGTTTTTTGCTAAGTCAGTTTTGGGCCTTGGACCTCTATCACAATACGACTTTCTCAGTTAGCAAAAGAAGGGCCTAATCAAATGAAACAACTATGTCTTAGTCCATCTGCATCAGCAGCATGTGCTTAGGGGGAGCTAGGGACCTGCAGATTGGGAGGCCAGGGACTTAGGGAATGATGGAGGCCAAAGTGGTCTTTGCATTTAATGTTTTTTAGTGGCTTAGTCTTTTATGAAGTTGTTTAATAGCTCTTTGAACTCATGTAAAATTTTAGTATTCATGTAATCCTACAATGTATTGCAAGAAAAAATGCCTCCTTTTGTTTATTTTGACCCTACTACTTGATAAATTTGCTTGATCTTTTCTAGGTCTTTTCTTATGAATACAGAAAATCAGCATCTCTGTCAAACGTTTATGGCCTCTTTGAGATGTGATTTCCCTCCTTGTCCACCTTCCTTTACAAAACTCTTCCCAAATATSTTGAGCTAAGTCTMTTCTGCCCTTGTTATGCTTCAGTCAATGAATCCAACTTGGATAGCAGATAGGCTGACATTTCATTCTCTGGATTCACCTGACAATATCTCTTTGAAAACTTGGAATCATGTTTTCTACCATTCACCTCTGATATTTGACCCTGCGTGTGCAGGGGGGTTGGACTAGGTGACCTCTGGAGGTCCCTTCCAGCCTTAAGCATTCTATGATTCTATGATACATCCTTTGACTTTTTGACTTCTGACATTATGCTTTAATTATGGTCCCCAAAGGATTGGAGTTGGAATTTAACCTGTGGGAAATGGCTTCTACACAAAACATTCAACATCAACAGGGTAAACTCCAAACCTGTAATCTCACCTCAGTTTACCCAGAGCTACAGAGGGAGCACAGGAGACTCCGGGGCTCAGGGCTTCAGGGCAAACAGGGTATTTCAGCTGGAGCCCTCCTTGCAGGGACATTCCCGTGCCATACTTCAGATGATGGGAGTAAATAGTGGTCTTAAATCAGAGGTCCCAGCCCTTACTTTTACTGACAATAGGTGAAGTTAAGTCGATTTTTCATATTCATGCACTTTAAATGCTATTTGCTGAATTAGAGGTGGGGTCAAGAATTGTGAAAGGAAGCCTTTGTGCATTAAAGATGCAATCAAACCAACTACAGGGTTTTATTTATGCTTTGTAGAAGCAAAATAAAAATATGGCAAGATCTGCTTTCTTCACCTTCCTTCCACATATGCCCAAATTTTCAACCACATTACTGTAAATAATATTGTCTTTGTTCTATTTTGCATTTTTAGTCTATATATTACAGATGTAGCCAAGTGAGTCTACCTTTAGAAACAGATGTTATCCTTCTAAAGAATGCTGTGTTCTGTTAAACTCTTGTGTTTCTAAAATATCTACATATTTTATTTGTATATTTCTTAGATTTCTGTTTTTATGAATTACTGATRCATGTTACCGGCACAATGTGGATAAATGTATGTTTTGATAGGTGTTGGGCAAGGGGAAACAACTTTACGTTAAAAAATGACTATTACTGTGCAGGAGGTAGATTGGGGGTTATAATATGAATTTAGTAGCAACTGAAAAGCATATCTTCGTAATTGTTAAGGAAAGAATAGAGAAGAAATGGTTATTACTATTACACTTCTGAAATCCACAGTGCTTCATATTGACTGTGATGTGTGCTGTGGTCCCCATGACAAAACAGATATACATTGGAAAATAGTGGCAACATTAGGCAAAATATGGGATCACTTTCATGTGAAACACAGGCTAATATTTGTCTGTCCGAACAGGATAGGGATCTATGACAACTCAAATGGGACGGAGAAGCAAATAGGGATTGATTTTAGATCTCTTCTACTGAAAAAAAAAAAAAGAAAGAACAGGTTGGAGGCTTCCAGGAAAGCTAGCAAGGGCCAGACTGAAAGCACGTCGGGGTAGCTCTCCACATAAGAAAAAATTAAGTTTGGAATTTTGCAAATAATAAATTTACATGAGTTCCAGGGGAAATTTAGTGAAAGAGAAGCCTTTTAAATGGCTGTTTTTCTCTGGTCGTCACTGAGAAGAGTTTGGCCCCATCCTCTTTACATCCTCCCTTCAGCTATTTGTACATGTTGGTAAGAAGCCCTCTCATCAGTCTTCTCTTCTCTAGGCTAAACAGGCCTTAACAGCCTCATTTAGTCTTTCCTCAGGAGATAGCACTCCAGTTCCTTCATCATCTTCATCACTCGGCGCTGGACCCTCTCTACAAGTTCCACTTCCTCCCCACCCTCTCCAGACCATGAGGGTAAGTGCTTGCAAATGGCAATTCACATCTGTAGATCTGAAGAAAGCAGAAATGCTTAAAAAAAAAGGCACGATTTCACACCAGAGCAAATGTCCTGCAATGATGACACAGTCTGCCTCTTTTCTAGAGGGTTTGTTCTTTTAAAATGTTTTGCAGCTGCATGTATATATTTAATCTCTTCCGTTTTAGAAAGCCATCAAGAAGGCGTGCCGGCAAATTACTGGAGTGATGTGACGGGGAAGGAAAGGACAGCATTAAAATATCACCTGCCATGTGGATGGGCTTAATGCAGGGCGGTGTAGAAGTGTTCAGGAGCAAAACTGTGACACCAGGGCTCAAACTCAGTTACTTAAAAGTATAACCACAGATCCCTGTAGAGCTGCATCCAGGAACAGAGGCCATGACGTGCTCCAGGTGCTGAATGCTCTCTGCGAGCAGCATTTGCCCGTGGAGGATCTCTCTCATCACAAGGATGGCTTATCCTGCTGAGTAACCCTCTTCCTCAATGCCTTGCAAGAAAAAACAGATTTCAGTCTAGGGTCGTGGAGATGTGGCAGCATTTCTTATTCAGCGTCTTTCTTAGGAGCCTGTGATGCTTTCAGGGCTCTGGGATGTAGCAGTGACAGGTGTAGGATAAGGATGTTAAGATTAATACAAAATTTGAGAAGGAAATTGTGCAAAAGAATAAAGAAGAAAATGGGATGGGGGTATTTTGCAGTACTAACTGCTGAAATACCATTGACCAACTGACGTTTTCTTAGAATGATATCGTGGAGACCAGCCCTTTCTGGTGTTTGCAAGAGAGAAAAAGATTTAGATTGCAGATAAATTCCTTGATCACCTAATTCCAATCAAAAGATAAAAAGAAAGTCATTCATAAAGACCAACTAGTTTTCTAGCAACTGGTGCAGGAACTATTGTCATAAGCTTTATAGAGAAAATGATGTCATGGAGAGTATTTCTGCTTTCCAGGAAGCAAGCAATTACCATCATCTTGTTTTGAGAATYGAATCCTAGAATTATTGCAAATGCAAAAGCAAGAGATTAGCTGTGAATGAAGTCAAAAAAGAAAAAAAGCACCATAGAAATCCTGGAAGCATGAAGCGAAATCACAACTTCTCAGCAACAGTAGTGGACCAAAGTGGTCCAGATGCTGACCCAGTGCAAGTGGTAAATGAAAAAAATTGTTAGGAAAAAAAAAAAATGGCTCTTCATAGGAGAATATTTTTGACTTTTAATATAGGAGAAAATCTGAATGAAATTTCCATTTTGCACTGTTATTCTTCCCTGGCTTGAAAGAAGTGTCATTTCAAACAATTTTTAACTTRCATCACACGAAATCTCATGATGATGAGTATATACCTTTCTTGAATGTGTTGTTTGAATCACCCAGCAGCCAGGCAGATAGAAATGAGCTCAGCTCTCATCGCTCAGGCTTTGCCTCTGCTTGCAAAGCTAACTAGTCTGCAGGTGCTGTGAAGACAGGAGGATACAAAGGAGGTCTCCTGGCACGCAGTTGTCCATAGGCAATGGGGGTCTTTTGCATCTCAGCTCTTGAGTGCTGTGGGTTTCTGCAGTGAGGATTTTCTTAAAGAATTCTCACATTTGAAAAATGGAAAGGTAAAAGAAATATGAAGGGAAAAATAGAAGTTGGAGAACTAGAAACCTAGAATGAGTTGAATGAGAAATAACTATGTATGTGCAAACAGGCTGGATTTTGTTACCAGAGTGATATGAATATTTGTGGGGGGTTTTKTTGTTGTTGTTGATGATGATGATGTTTTTGTTGTTTTGTTTTTCTTTTTGCTATTTTTCATGGAATTGTCTATTTTTGTATACTGATAATAGAACACTTCCAGTTTTGGCCTCATGGAAACCAGATTTAGATTTTTTTTTCTTCAAGTCTCTTGTGAAAAATACTATCTTKAATTTCATCAGGAATGGTACTCTCTTTAAAGAGTGCTATAATGTACTCTTTAAAGTTTAAAATGTTTGCTGTAAAAACATTACTGTAAAGAGTAATGCTTTTAAAAGAAAGCARCTAGCACCTAACTAAAGCAGGGAGTTCAGGATGGCCAATGAGTTGCCAATTGGAGGTTGGAAGGGACCTCTGGAGACCCTTTGTTTCAACACCCCAGCTCAGAGGAGGGCCAGGTACAGCCAGTTTTGCAGACCCGTGTCCAGCTGGGTTTTGGAAACCTCTAAGCATGGGGACCCTGCAGTATCCCTGGGCAGCCCGTTCCAGTGTGCAGTCACCCTTCGAGTGGAATTCTGTGTGTATTTTTTTTTTCTTGCCTTTAAATGGAATTTTCAGTATTTCTCTTTGTGACTATTGTGTTTTGTCTGTTCACTGGATACCCCTGAGGACAGTTTGGCTCAGTCATCTTTACTCTTCCCCCACCATGTGTTCATACACATTTAGAAGATCCTCCATGAGCCCTTCCTTCTGCACACCGAACCATCCCAGACCTTCCTAAGTCAAATGCTCCCATACCTCGCTTGTTTCCATGACTGTTTCCTGGATCTGCTCCAGTATGTCCGCATTTTTTTTTGGAAGACAGGTGAACATCCCTCTTCAGTCTGCAGAAAGGATGATCTAAAATACCTCCCTGTACAGGTGGTCTTTGCAGGTACTAGAATTAAGAACTAGGGTTCGTAACTTTTTCAATAATGCTATKCCTAAATAATACCTGGGAAGTTTTMAAGGGAGAAGGGAGAAAAGAGAATGAAAAACTCAACCTAAACCCCAAATTGTGATATTTTTTTCTATGAACTCATTCCTGCAATTACAAGATATGATGGCAGCACTGAAGGAGTAATGGAGTACTTATCTTTGTAGTTCCAGAATCTTAAAAATCGGATTRCCAGATAATACTACTAGAATAAACAGCTTGCAATATATCTACTTGGGCTAGTATACTACTTCCCTGGCACGTTAGCTGTAGTAATATTGGAAGAGTGCACTTGAAGACTGCCTTTTCCAAAGTGTATGGCTTCCCCAGAYTGCTCTGAGCACTGCTATTTGGAGCTGTAGTGCAGGCTCAGACTGCTGTTTTCACTGATGCTGAGATACTGATGCTGGTTTCTTCTTAAAAGCTTCTTTTTGAGGTCATTCCTCCCCCTTTTCCTTTTTTTCCCCTTTTTTTTTCCTTTTCCTTTATTTTGGTGGGGSCCCCCCCACCAAAAAAGAGAAATATATCTCCAGTATCCAAGAGCTTGGTCTATCTTCAAATCCCTACATTACAGGGATATCTACCAGAGCTGATCTCAGTGTCTCTGAGAAAGCTCCCACCACCCCAAGGTACCTACCTGCCTGCCTCATCTCCCTTCCCTCTCTAAATGATTAAATAATTTGAATTATTTTTCCCTTCTTCCTTTTGTAGGTCTTGTAGGTCTGTTATCTATGCTAAGCACAGAATCATCTGGTTGAACCTCTGTTTACACCATGTGAACTGTGGCTGTGTGAGCCCTTCCTCACTCCCTARAGAGTGTATCTGTAACATTATATAGAGGGGAAAAACAGGTAGGGGAAGTGTGACTGTATTGAGCTGATTAGCTGGAGAAGAACAAGTTAAGTCTAGGCAATGCTGTAGACTGTTTGTAGGCAGGTTGAAGGTAGCATGAAGAAGTGGTTTCTAGACCTCAGGGGGAAAGAAATTGTCTCACTTCCAAGGATGGCCATGAGATCAGCACAAACCAAGGTCTTCAGCGAAAGGATTGATTCTCATCTCTCGCTTAAGCAAATATTTGCAGGCTATATCTGTAAATCTTTTTGGTTAATCCTCCATTTTGCAGAAGTTACACATGTTCCCAGAGTATTAAAAGCCCTTTGGATGTCTGTCACAATGTTTTCTCTCCACAAATTCTTGTCACCTTCTTTAACTAGGTGACTTTTGCATATTCCAGGAGGGCTTGCTTTGGGCAAGATTTTATAYTGTGTTGTGTTTGGAGGAACTGTGTTCTTCCTGGAATTGCTTTTTAAGTACACATATGATGGAGTTTTGAGCACTGCTCTGCTTCTTCCCCATCTCTGACATCTTTTATGCTGGCTGCTTGTGCAGGACAGAGAAGACTTTGCTCCTTTACAGATGACAAGTCTTGCTGCTTTGTTACTTGGCAGCTTTCTCTCTTGAGAGAAAGGAAAGGAGCCACCTCAGAGGGTGTAGCAGATGCCAGTGTACTCTCTGCCCGGGAGAGAAGGTTGCTCTCCAGTTCTYGCTTGCTTGAGAGCACAAAGAAGTCAGTGGGATGATTCCGTGTAGCTGAAATGGGGAGGAAGTTCACAATTTGTCTTGCACAAGCAGAATGCCCCCAGGTCCTGAAAGCAATGCCTCTTTCTGGCTTATACACCATGGTGTGTGCCTTGGAGAAGGCAAAAGCCACTCCTTGCTTTTTGTTAGTTGTGCTGCTCCACGGAGCTTTAAGCAATCCATTCTGTTAACATCAGGGAAGTCTTCTGCTTTAAAATGAGTATGTTAAGTAAGCCTATGGTTTTCAGTGAGCAGGCTTCTCTAGGTGGAAATGAAATAATCTCCTAGCTTTCAGCTGGGACTTGGTGGAGGAATCTTAATGCTGGACTTAAACATATTGAAAACCTTCAATATTTTAAAGTTTTTTATTTTTTTCCTCAGGCGGGCAAACCGTGAGCAAYATGTTGCCACAGCAACAGGAGCCCAGGGCTTTTTGGGATTCGACTGACAATGTTTTGAATACTATTTTCAGCTAAGTGGATGTAAAATAACTGTAATTTGTAGAAGCTGTTATAACTATTTTAAATGCCTTTATGCCTCAAGATTTTTTTTCTACATATATATTCCTTTAAACTGATCCATAGACTTAGGAAAATTGTTTTAAAATGCTCATTACCAACATATCTGGACTATTTCAGTGGTTAAAATGTATTGAAATAATCTTTTGGCAGTCTTTACTTTTATTTTTTTCCCTAATATCAAGTACTTAAAGTAATCTTCATTCACTTTTAACTACTGATAAAAAGTACAAAAAATGAGAGCTGTTAAGCATCTCCCAAGAAAAGTACTTTCTAAGCCCTTTACAGTCACATGCAGGAGCATAAATTATCTGCCATTTGCACAGTGCAATTTGGCACCCATATTCACTAGGAGAGCAAAAACAGGTCAAGAATCCATGATCCTCATTTCTAATCGAACTGTTTATTCAAACATATTAGTTAACTRCAGAGCTGATGATCTCCCCCATGATTTTCATACCTAGAGCCTGTTACAAATGGCACAAATACCTTTTAAGCCACAATAAAACGGTCTCTTACCAGTGCAGCTAAAAGTTATATTTTCTAATATTCTGATTTTAACTCAACCTGATTTTTTACTGGACTTGAAGGCTTAATTTCATATTTCTATTTGCCTGGCCAAGGGGTAAAGTGGTGTAAGATCTGAACACCTCTATCTTCGTGAAACAGAAGGTGCAGATCCACCTCCACAGAGGTGGTGGTGGTGTGGCCACCTTTGGCATACCTTAAGCAGATCAGACCCTATAGCATCTGCAGAGTGTTGTGGTCATCTTCTGGACTTTCTTTTTCACTTGAGCACCCTGTGTGGAATGGGATTGATGTGTAGATAAGTTGACCTTCCATAAGATGCATGGATCACTGATTGCGTTCATATGGAGTTAAAGGGCTCTAGCTTTACAAATGCCTCCTTGAGAAGGTCATTAGAGGGAAATGTCCTAAGTTCTTGCAGCTGTGGTCAAAGAGCAGGTAATGTATCTTGCTACCAAATGGAAGTGTGAAAGCAGAGCCATACTTCGGATTTGTGGTAGATGTTCCTTCTGGATGATACAAGCATCCAACCACTTTGTTTTGGAGAGTCACAGCATCCTATAGATCTGTGGCCTCTGAGATTTGATTTTTCTCTTGCTGTCCCTTGAAAGTCCCCAGATTTTCTGAACCCACCCGTGGCTAAAAGGATTGGTACTGCAGGCACAGAGCAAACTCATTTGGCTTCCAGTGGCTGTCAGGCTGAAGCCCCAGAGTCCAAGAGAGATGAATAATTTGGTTTTAGCCTTGTTTTGTAGCTTGGGTGGAGTTGGAAGTGCTCTAGCCAGCTTGCTACTAACTACTAAATGCTAATTCTGGCTCACTTGCAATATACAGTAGTTGTGTCACCATTGCAAAGGACCACAATTTATAAAAACTGCAAGAGAATAACAGATGATATTCATAGAATCACAGAATCATAGAATTGTTAAGGTTGGAAGGGACCTCTAGAGATCATCTAGTCCRACCCTTCTGCTCACGCAGGGACACCCAGAGCATGGGGCACAGAGGGACCTCCAAGCCGGTTTTGAASATCTCCAAAGGAGACTCCACAACCTCTCTTGGCAGCCTGTTCCAGTGCTCTGTCACCCGCATCTTTCTGCAATAATTCACAGGGGTGAATAATAATTCCGAGGTAAAACCCTTCCTCCCTGGAATGACTGCTGCTGTGTCCTGGAATAATAAAGGATGAGTTTTTACCTTGCATCATTCCAGGTTGTTGTTAAAGTAGTYGGACTGATGTTGATATCTAATGGAAAAGAGGTAAGACAAAAGGTCGTTGTGGTTTGAAGCAGTTTTTACCCCAAAGTCAGCCTTTCTTCAGAGGTATGGTTAGTTAGCTTAATTGCTAATTTCTTAACATTCACCATTCCTTTACTGATCCTTTGGCTGGCCTTTCGCTTTTAAGTTATTATCAAGAAGAAAACCAAAATAAATTGTATGTCTTTAAGAAAGTCATCTTTCAAAAGGGCAGGTGCTTTTCAGGTACCTTTTTTTTTTTGAGGAGGAGGAGGAAAATGCCCAATTGAAACATCAGAGGGATGATTCTACAGAAGTGATTGAGTTCCTGATGCTTGAAAATACATCAAGGACTTCTAAACTTATAATCTTCGTGTTTTATTCATGAGCTGTTTAGAAAAAAATGTGTCTGTATCAGTAAATTTACAAACAACTCACAATGGAGAAGCACTTGGGAAAAAAAAAAAAAAGCACATTTGGAAAGCCCCATTTTAATGAGGGATGGGGAAAGCTATTAAAAGAAAGCACAGTAATAAATAGTGGTGTAGGGACCAGGGCCGAGTGCCTCAGCAGGTTGGGAAGGAGTTTATTTTTTAAACTSTGAGTCTTTGTCTGCAATCCGGACTCAGTGCAAGTGCATTGTTTGTGTGAGGAGGAATCAGCTGGCAAGGCTTCAGTCCTCCTTCCTCCAACCTTCCTCCCCAGTGCGAGAATATTGATATCATAAAATCCCTCTCTTTCATTTGTCTTGATTCCATGTTGGTTGAGCTTGGAGGCTGAACTTCTCCTCAGCCCAAACAGGTGGGTCTTTGGGCCAGTATTGACACACTTTCTGACTTAAAAGGCTTTGGAAAGGCAGGTTCCTGTTGATGCTTGGGGTTCTTCTCACATGAAAATTATTAAATTTGTGTGAAGCTGTGCAAATCATGTTGCCTTTTTTTTTTTTTTTCCGGGTGGATATACTCTTGCTGATGTTTGTGTAAGGCACTTGGAGATCTACTGATGACGAATGCTGCACAAGAGACCTGATTTTTGTTTTAAAGGGATTCTTTAGTGTTTTGAATTTGTACTTTGAAAAGTACAGCATTTACATGCTCACGCTTTGCAGCAAGAGGCTTAAGGATGACTGTTATCAAATGGTCATCCAGGCCTGTCTGCTATCTAAGGCAGGATGAGCTRTTTCTTTCTTATTCCTGACAAGTGCATGCCTAATCCATTGCTGCAGATCTTCTGTGACAGAGACCACAGCCTTCCTAGTGATTCCCTGTCCTGTGGCTTGGTCTCAGGATCCATCTTTCCAGCTTTTGTGGACTGGAACTGCGGCATGGAAACCTTTCGTATTCTCTCTGCTGATTTGGAAACTATACTTGGAGACCTTCTCAAATGTGTTGACAGAGGAGACTGGAATGAAGGCAAATAATTTGTATTTCTTGCATCCTGTTTTGTCACTAATGCACTGCATAAATTCATTAGAGGGTTTGATAGTATCTATAATTTTAGTCATTCATTTTAACTACACATTTAGCAGAATATACTGTTTACAGTCCTTGGGTAGTTAATGGAGGCTGTGGATCCTCTGTAGCAGATGTCCAGTTACGTCTTTAAATTGAGCTCTGATAGGATGTTGGTTCCAGCCTTCCCACCAAAAACACCAGGAGATGGGCTGACAGAGTTTGCCATCCRAGTTGATCAACCGAATTTGGCTAGTTTAAGCATTTCTGTGGAAGATGCTCAAAGGTATCTACTGCTTCTTGCTCRGCACCTTTGTGGAGAACACGAGGGTGAGGTTGCTCTTAAATGTCTCTTCCCTGCCTCACCTTCATCCTGACAGTACCTAAGCTTCAGCTCTTTTTTTCTGCTGATTTCTTTCTTTACTTTTTTTTTTTTTTTTCCACTCCCAGGTCTTTTCTCTTATAGTGATGTTCTAAAAATACAGAAAAAAAGATTAATGTTTGCTTACCCTCATGTCTCTAAGGAACAGGAAAATGCAAGATGTGGAAGCAAGTATTTTTGCCTTTTGGTTCATTATTTCTTCTGTAGCACCAAGGGAAATTGAGATGTTAATGGACAGGGCAGTGGTCCAGATATGAATGTAATGTGGGAAGTGTGTGCTGGAAACCTGCGTGGTTTTATCCCTGTGTTTCCTATCTGGAGTTTATTGCTTGAAGAACGACRGCAAACCTTTCCTGGGACCATGGTGAAATGAACAGAAGATTTCTCTGCAAATACAGAGGTTTGGCGTAGTGTTCCTCAGACCCTAAC
Source organism: Nothoprocta perdicaria (assembly GCF_003342845.1). Lineage (NCBI taxonomy): Eukaryota > Metazoa > Chordata > Aves > Tinamiformes > Tinamidae > Nothoprocta > Nothoprocta perdicaria. The sequence continues at coordinate 193,001 of NW_020454960.1, read as the reverse complement.
CTCCTGTTGTACTTCCCTTCCCCTTTCATCTTGCAGGCTTAGCCATGATCTTTAGTATTTGTGTTTAGCATCTGGAATGTGCAACCTTTCTAAGATTAGTGCYTTTCAAAGTGACCAGTTACTTCCTCTAATTCCATCTATCTTCTCATCTTCCTTCRAAAGGAGTCAGGTGGTGCAAGATCACAGTTTTGTTTGAAGGGAAGACCAGCTGCAGCCCACACGGAAGGGGACAGAGGAGAATGTTCCTCCTAAGAAGGGGAGGAGGTTCCTGGCTTGCAGTGMCTCTGCGTATTGTGTAAGTCTGCAGCTGGAATAAGATGTGGTGATATTGGGACTTGTTTTGTTTTGCTCTTTATTTATAAGAAATGTCTGTGGGATGCTCCTTTTCTTCTCGTCTCCGTTAAAGAATAGAGACACTTAATAATTTTCATGTGAGGAGGCCATGCCCTTTTCTTTTGGATATATATTTAAGGAATAAAGAACAGTGGAGGACCATGAAGAGCGTCCTCCCTGGATTTCCAGTAAGAGCAGATATTTCTGTAGATGCTTGAAGCTGGCTGCAAGATCCACCAGGAGATCACACAGTGGAGCTGTAGCTCCATGATGACTTGGTCTCTGACAAACAGCGTGCCAGCTTAGTGGTTTCAGCAGTTTATGATTTGTTCTGGAGTAGTTATAACCAGTCTTTAAGTTATAAGGTGGACACAAGGACAAGAAAATCACTCCTACAAGACGGCTGCATCCTCCACCCCTGAGGTTGTTTCCCCTCCACGATGTGATGCTCCTCTTGCTCCGTGTCTTGCTTAAAACACTACACACGACAAATTGCCCTGGAACGGATGCACAATACAATACATGTGCTTTCTGTGGTGCAGAATCTGTGTGAAACCACAAAGCAATAGCCAAAAGGAAAAATGAACTTACGATGGTCTCTGTGCTCTGTGCTGCATCCTGATTCTTGCTTTATTAAAAAGCTGCAGGAATGACTTCTGTGGCCTTTTGTAGGTGTAGGAGGGGAGTATAGTAGAGAGCAGTGTGTAAGGCAGAGTGGTGATCTGTGTGGAAAGTAGATCCTTTCACATCTGTAGCCTTTCTGGGCCACTCATGTGGTTCACTCCTATCTCATATGTGTCTGTTTTTGTTTACAATATCTATTTTAATGTGTCCACTACAGAAATCTGTATCTGGTCCTGCCATTTCAATGATAGCCTGTCTGAATAGATAGTGAAATACGGCAGAAAAAGAACTCAGGATTTTTATTTTGCCTAGGATCATTGTCTACTCATTCTGACAATTTGTAGGGGTTGATTAATGTTTTCATTGCTAGCTGTGGAGAATTTTTGATTTGGTTGTTTTTTTGTAGCACAATGCATTTTTTTAGAGGGGTTCCCAGAGTTTCTCAGGGTTGGACTAACAATATTATGTAGGTCTCAACATAATGCTGCTTTTCATCACAGAACTTGCTATTATCCAGAAAAAGGTTCCAATATATTTTAAAAAAATGTTTAACAATGTTGTCTGGCAGATTTACTTTGCGAGAAACTCCAGTGATGAATCTAGCTTTTGACTTCCCGGTGATGGGGTTTTCTTTCTGTCAGAAAACATTACTACTCTTTTTTTCCCCCCTTTTCTCAAGGGGAAACTAAAGGGGAAGTTTGAAACTAAACTTCCTCTATTTGTGTTAGAAAGAACTGACAGCTGAACAGATCTGGTGCTTGATACCGTGGAAGTGACACAGGGTAATAGGGAATGAATGAGGAGTCTTAACATTTGGAAGCCCAAATTACTTTTCAATTACTTTGCATAAACATTTGAAAGTATTAGAGCAATCTGTGTTAACAGCTCACCTGTTTCCATGGGTTTAATTGTGAGGCCCATCTAAAGCAGTTCTGCAGTCAAACATTGCAGGGGTTAATTGTGGAAAGGACCAAGTTCTGCTTGTATACAAAGCATAGGACTGAGCTGTTGCATGTGACACCTAAGCAAACTAGAGAGCGGGCTCAAGTCTGGAACAACCAAGCTTACAGCAGTCCCTCTGTAGCTCAGGCCATTTAGTTTAAAAAAGATCAATAAAAAGAATCCATCAGCCCAACCAGTGACATATGGTCTCTGTATTTCATGCATTTGTTTTGCTGTCAAACTTAACATGTTATTGTGATGCAAATGACTTGTGCAGCTTTCTGTTGACTTTTGTAATTTGTTTCTTACTTACCAGGGTGCTGAAAGGAGAGGGACTAGCACACTTCCTTTAACCTGGATGGCCTCCAGGTTATCGATCCAGTAAATCACACATTTTAGGCAGTAATATGTGAGAATTGATTGCAGTACAAGAAACTGGAGAGTTTAGCCTCGGAGGCTTATCACAGAGTTGGTACATAAGTTTGGATCCATCAGCAAAATGGATCTGTGGCCACCATCACCAGTCACAAGGGAGAGTGCCTGGAGGGCAGCTACACAGTGCCAGGAGAAAAATACTTCCTTCCCTACCAATACAGGAACTTGTTTTGTGCCAGCCTAGCAAGTGGAAACAAGTGGAACGAAAAGCAGAACCGAGGCAGCAGATGGCTAGACCAGCCTAGGCTGCTTTGGAAGCAGAGATTAGTCTTCATAAGGCTTTAGCTGGTTTCATGCTTGTACCTCTCCCAAAGGATCAACGCCTGCTTTCCAAGTGCTAGTGAGCTTGAGGAGTTCTCTACAGTGCACGCTAGCCTAGCAGAGCCTACTTGTGAAAGTCCAAGAAAAAGAATCCTTGTAGGCTTCTTTTTTTTCTTTCTTTCAGTTTTGAAGGACAGTGCTAAAGAGGGATAATGGACAGAGGTAAGAGGTATGCGAAAGGACAGAGAAGTCTATTAAGATGCTGTGCTCTCTGTTGTTGAGGTGCTGTGCTGTCTGTTGGGATGCTGTGCTGGTGTTGCCACAATAAAATGATCTCTTAAGCACAGGCTGGCTCAGAGACATCTTCAGTCAAGTGCGCACAAGGCACTTGGAAGTGCTGGAGCAGCAAACAATCAACTGGCCCCGTGTGTAACCATGGGGGACACAACCGAGGTTCCCATCTCTACTCATTCCGCATGGTGTCTGCCAAGCTTTATTAATCCAAATCCCAGTTTGGCTGGGACTCTGGGAGGCTTAAACTGCACATGTGAGAAAGCATCATATCTGTGGTTGTCTATAGTTCCAGGCAAATTGGACAGCAGTCTACAGTGGAATAAGTAAATCAGTGGCTTGGGGAAAATGTTGCATGGCTGCATTGACTTGACTTGACCTGAGCGTTAGTTATTGTCACTGCCTTTAGTTTCTGGCTGTTTTTGTGCAGTTGTACAGGGCTCTGTGGAAGCCAACAGTATTACAACAATACATCTAAATTATACGGCTGCCCTGTGACCGATGACCAGAGGATGCAGGTCTGGTACATGTTTGTGGACTGCAGTACTCCAGATTAGCACGAGTTATGCTTCAACTTCTCCATATATGTAGGGGCCTCAGTCACCCTATGGTATCTTTCCCCTGCCCCTTCTGTTTTTTCCTGAACAACTTCTTACCTTTGCTTCTATCAGAGCAGAATGGTGACATAGCTTGTTTAAAGGTGGCTGGTATAAGGGGCAGTTCCTTTGGGCCTAGAACAGTGGTCACCAGAAGCTGTGGAAGAAGTCCTGCGTGTAGTTTATTTGCAGGGATAGAGCTCTTGTGAATGCTGGTGTGGCTGAGTTCAAAGGCTCTGCTTTTTGTCAGCTCCTGTTGTGTTGAAGGGAGCCCCTTCTGTCCTCGGTGGCACTCTAAGGGAAGAGTTGAAAAGCTTCCTCTGCTGAGAGACAGTAGAGGACTCGTACTGCCCTTATCCCATGGTTATGAGCTGGATCGGCTGTTTTCCAAGTTGGAGCTCTAGGTCTTTGCTGATCTGGAGAGATTGGATAGTGTGAGTCTGATCTGAGAGGCTTGACACCTTGCAGCCCCCTTCGACTGCAGGTGGAATTTGTGATGGGTGGTCCTTGCACGTCTGCTCATGGCAACTGTGGACATTACCCCCTGGATTCTGGGCACAAAGTGAAAAGAAGTGCACTATTACCTGAGCAGGCTGTTAAGTCCCTGTGAGGGTGCAAAGAAAAGCGAATCTATGGGTGTATCTGAAATGAGGCGGGTTTTTCTTTCAGGCTTTGGAGAGCTTTGTCTTAGCACGTCAGTTCTGACACTTAACAGAAGCTTTGCCAAGGTCCTGGCAGTGGAGGAGGTGGTGATGGTTTGTGCCAGTGTATTTCTCTGTAATTTCAATCTTTGTTTTTACTCCTCAGCTTTTGCACTGAGCMAGTGACTGAAGTATGTGATGTATGTGGCAATTGCTTACATTGTGTGTTTCTGGTTTTTATTCTTTTTTATTTTTAGAGGACAACCAAGACTAGCTGTATGAATGTTTGAGATCTGAATACATGTTTGAAGATATAAGCAATATGCCTCTGAATTAAGGGGCCTTTTCCTGGTCTAAAAATAATAACAATTAAAAACTACCCAATTACATGTCAGAAAATCCATCATACTACTTCTGTAATGGGATTCTTAAATTTCATTGAAGAAACATGAACAAAAAAATGAACTCTACATTTTATTATGCGGTAATATTTCTTAATTAGATTGCCTTGATATAAGGCTTATTTCTGTACCAATGAAGTCATAAAGGCATAAATGTCCACAAAAAAACCCAAGTGTTTCAGGGTTCGTAAACATTGTTTATTCCCTGAAAAGAGATGTTGTGGTTTAATGGAGCAACATCTGTTATTTCAGAATTAAATGAGATCCCTGAGCAATAATTAATAAAAATATTGCCGCTAAATACAGATGGCATATTGTTTATAATAATATAAAACCATAGCAATGGCAGGAACAAGAAAACAGCAAGTGGCCCCCTGTCCATGTCATCCCCCAGGTTTTCAACAAGAAATTCATTAAGTGGTAGGTTTGTTGATTTGAATGCTTGAGCACTGATGCAGTTGGTGCAGCAGGAATTGTAACTTAGCACTTGAACCTGTGAAAAGTTGATGTGTTCATGAGAGCAATGGATGTTTAGGGAGTTTCTAGTTCCCATGATTATGTGATGGTATAAACTGAGTCCTTTGGACACTTCGTGGTAAGGTGCTCCAAACATTGACAAAAACCCTAATGCAGGATTCTTATGCTGAGTTTACCTCCCAGAGCACCTGAGTGTACTTGATTGTTTGATTTTTGTTTCTAGAAATATAAGGCTGCATGGAGCCAATGCTGGACATAAAAGGCAAGTACTCCTCAAGCTTGATAGCTCTCTCTGTTGTAACTTTATTCCTGGTCATTCATTGCAAAAGAAGTTTACTTCTAAACATGACCAGCTAAACATGACAACTTAATATGCTGATAGTAGAACACTAGTAGAAAGGTTATGTATCTGCAAACAGTTGAATAATATATCAGTGCCATATAATGATGCTGGACTGTTTTTTTTCCTCTATCAGTAATTAAGGATACTTAAGTTGGTCTGTATTTTTTTGTTTTGCTTCCRTCTATGGAGGATTTTGTTTGTTAAGGAAACATGGAAGATAGGGCAGTCCACTTAAAATGTGAATTTGAGTTTTTCTTGTTCTGATTACTGCTTTCAACAACATAACAATAACAGCCCGATTATGTTAGAAGGTCACCTGTCTGTAGGTGTCTGTGTGCAGACCAGGTGTTTTAAAGCAGTATGATAGAATTTAGCTTCCCTAGAAACATTCCCCTTCATGAAAAGGGAAACAAGTGGTTAAACTCGATGGAGACAGAAAAAAAAAAAAAAAAAAAAAAAGATTTAATGTTCCAATATAGAGGAAAACTGTTTCAAGCAGTTCAAGCCCAACAGCTGTTAACTATGCAGGCTGTTAAAGGGAAAGAAATCGACCTACGCTGCAGACACAGACAGATTGAATTCTTGCTGCCTGTCATGTAACCAGAGATAAAAGTGTTTTCCAGTGACTCTGATAAAGTAAATGCTGTCGTAATGACTCCGAGCCCRTCTCGCCCAGATGTTGCAGATTTCTTGCTGTGCTATTTATTCATAGATCTTGCTCAAATATAATCAGAGGAAGCATGTCTCAATTACAGCCATCAAACCTCGGTGACAAYGTTCATGCAAATGCAGTGATATTCCTAATGTGTTAATACACCGTTTGTACAATATGCTGCTGGTGTCTCTGAGCGTGATGATTAGAAGCCAGCAGTTAATGCAGAACTAACTTCTTAGAAGTAACTTGTTGTCCCTCCCGAATAGAAAGGGAAATGTAAGTTCTCCAGGGTATGAAGGATTGGATTATACATTTTTATGTGTATGCATATGACAGTAAGACTCCCACAATACCTGAAGTTCTCAAGGATTTTTATATGCATTAACTTATATTTGCCTTCATAATTTGGCCCTTTATATCCGATTGTTGCTACCTGATTGTGGAGCATAATTCTCTTGATGAAGGTCACTTCCTTTTTTTTTTTTTAATAAAGCTTCTCTACTGTCTATTTATCACAGTAGGAGGGAATAGAAGACACTTCTCTTCAAATTTATAATCTTATCGGCTTTTAAATGTAGAAATAAACTAACACAGAAAGAATGGTGCCAAGTTACCCTTTGCGGGCTGCTGCACATGAGCACTGGAGAACATTTCGGCATAAAAAGATGGAAGTCTTCCCCTTGTGCCTTCAAGCTGTTTATATATCTGTATCTACCCCAAAGATGTGAGATGAGATCTATGTGCCCCACCTTTTAGATGTTTAAATAATCAAAAGTACTCACGGAATCCTTCTTCATAACCAAAGAACCACCTTTAGAAACATGATGAGGACAAGCTAATAAGAAAAGAGAAACCTAGAAAAACAGTATGGAAATAAGAGACTTGTGGTAAAATATTCTGAACTACTGTTTTTCCCTCCTGATGTCCACAATTTACATTAACTTTTGAATGCAGCCCTGTTGCTGTAATGTAGGGAGAGCCTGAATCTTGCTTGTAAAGCCAGTAAAATCTCATTCTTTCTAAGGCGGAACTATCAGCAGATAGTTCTATTCAGTCGGGTGCTAGAAGTGTAAGAAGTCCTTGGGTGCAACTTTGGGCTTCAGTATTGAGCTTTGTAACTAGAATATAGTGCAAACATCAGCCATTCCTGAAGGCTTGTTACCTCTGTGTTGGACAACTGAGTTTTGGGCAGGTTAAGGAGCAGCAGCTGATGAGGTTCCGTGCTTTAATTCCTTTAAGACTATTTTTAGACCATTGTATTTGAACTCTGAAACCCGAGCCAAACTTAGCATTCAGTCAAAACGAAACAGCTTCATCACTTTGTGGTTTTCTGGGTTTCTCTTTGGAGGGAAGTTTTGAAGATGGGATGTTCTGGGTTTAGTGCAATGACAGCACTTCTCAGTGAACTTAAGCCACTGCCTAACATTAAATCCACATTAAATCCAGAGGGCTGTGTCTTACTGGAGCTGTACATTCTGGACAAGATCTGAGGTCTCTTCTACAGCACAAAATCCATCTATACCCTGAAGACCATCTGATTTCCAAAAACTTGCTTTGATCAAGCAAGGACAACTTATTTGGTAGGTATTTTGCCAGATATTGATACCGTTAAGCTCCTTGTGCTTTTCATTCCACAATGTGGCATTTAAAATTATGCTGCCATGTAATAGGTGATTTTCTTAAGAGCAATGTAAACACTACTTTTCTGTTTTTTGTCTGTGTTACCTTTGACAGCTCAGCCATAAAGTTCAAATTGAAAGGTACCAAATGAGCTCTGTGCATCTTCCTTTTTTTTTTCAGAATTTGATGATGTATTTTTTTTCTATAGGAATACCTTCCTCTCTTCCTGCAAATCTCTGAGCAGATTTCAAGGCATCGTATTTCCCTGTGTTCAGAAGAACCCCTGGATCTTCCCTCAAGCTTCCCGAGCKCTTCCTTTACAGTCCCTGCGGTTTCAGGCAGTGATTTCTGTGGGCAGAATGAATGGTTTTTGTTTGAGGCAAAACAACTTCCCTTGAGTAACTGAACAAGGGACACTGAAAAGTAGAGAACTGCTTCCAGCAAATCCTTCTCTTCTATGTACTGGCCTCCCCATGTGCACTTAGACACTTCTGCACATTTTTAGTCTTTCGGAATTTTTTTCCTCTTGTATTAATATGGATCGTTATTAATTCCCCAGTTGGAATYTCCTGTAATCTCCTGATTCCAGGAGACAGTTGGCATCGCTGCAAATACTTTGTTTTCCTGATTGTCAGATTGCAAAGGTGATTCCTCTGCGTGAGTTGTCCATGCTCAATAGGGTGCATGTTTGGGCTACTTAGCAGAAGAAATAATATTTTTTTTTCTTTTAAGCTGTGTGCTTCAGGAGATTTGAATGCTACATTTAGATAAATAGATGGAAGCTTAGCTGCTTCTCCACTCGCCCTTTCCACCAAAGTCTGACCCCAATTAAAGGTGTGAGACAAAGGGAGTTTGACTGTAATTTTTTCAGTGCATCTGGAAATGTGTTGCCTGTCTGTGGATCAAAACAGTGTAGGAGAGTTTGGCAGAATAACAAAKGTGTGAAATTATTTTTATGCTGAAGGGCTTGCATGATGAGGGCTTATATCGCATTGCAAAAAAAAAATATTCAAATCACTATTAAAAAAAAGAATAAAAAATAAAAAATGTGGCTAATGGAAAGGCACAAATGTTGTGACCTGGAGAGGGAAATGAGGAAAATCTGGTGTAAAACTGGTTGAAGTTTGGCCAGCTGCCCTCAAACAASTGATATACACACTAAAATATTTTGGTTGTCTTCTAGCTTTGTGCCATCTCACTCATTTCTGGGCTATGATGCACTGACTGTTAAGAGCTTGTGAATGCTCTTAATTTTGGTACAGTATCTCCTTCGATGTGCAGTGTATCRTGCTTTCTTCTAAGCATCCCTATCAATAACACTTTAGAAATGGATAGATGCCCAGGAGCCCTGAAGATGTGCTGGCCTGAGATAATTCTGATTTTAGGATATTTATAACCAAATATCCTAAAATTTTCTTGTAGGACAATAAGAAGTATGTATTTACTGATTATTATCCCTGGAAATATCTTTCAGATGTGTAGTCCCTTTGTCAAAAATAAGTTTGGGGGTTTTCTGCCTGCTTGCCGTGCCYCTTAAAAAAGGGGAAGCTGCAAAAAAAAAGTGCATTATTGTTGACTTTTGAGTGTTAATAGGCGTTACGGTATATTTGAATATACTTAGGTAAGTGTTAATATCTCTTATCTTAATTCTTTGTTTTTCCCTTCAGGAAATGTTCAGGAAATGTTGTTTTTCCCTTCAGGAAAGAGACCAGCTACTGAAGGTGAAAATTGTATATCTTTAATGGGAAACTTTTAGGCACTGTAAAGAGAATATGTAATAAGGCTGACGTGTAATAAGCCTTGAAAATGTTTCTTCTTACTGTTCCCCGCTTACGATAATTGAAGAGGTGGCAGGTGCATGCTTTTGTTAAATTCCTAGTTAAAAAAAGTAAAAAAAAAAAGATCCAGGAAAGAAGGGGTTTATTATTTGCTTTACTTTAAAATAGAATAGAATAGAATAGAATAGAATAGAATAGAATAGAATAGAATAGAATAGAATAGAATAGAATAGAATAGAATAGAATAGAATAAAATAAGTGTCACCTCAGTGGTGGCAATGAAGGCACCAAATGGGTAGGGAAGTCCCTTGTTCTGACACTTATCCACAGTGTTAGGGAGGCTTCTGCCTGGATGCTACAAAGCACAGAATATGCCACCCTTCTGGATCTCTCAGGTATAGCAAACTAAATCTCTTGGTGTTTCTGCCTTGCCTTGCACTTCTGTGTTTGCCGGTGAGCAGATATCCCTTATGCTATAGCCTGATGATGCTTTTTTTTTGCCCCTTTCATTTTTAAATGGTGTGTGTGGCGATGTTCTTTGCTGCCTTTGAGAACCTTCTTAATTTTTTGTTTTTTTGCTCTGAAGTAGAGCCAACATTTTAGCTCTGTTCCTTGCATGAAAGCCGTGTCTCTGACTCCCATGGGATGTCTTCCTGAAACAGTCGTTCCTGAAACTGAGAATTAGAAGCGTTTAAAAATGATAACCAAGGCCCTGCTCAGAAAGCCTGGAGTAAATAAAACTTTATAACTAAATCTCAAAGCTTAATTTTTTTCTTTGTTTTTTGGATTTTCCCCCCCTTTCTTTCGTGGAGGGGCGAGGCTGGTCCCTTGCTTCCCTGCGAGAGCAATGACATTTTGCAGTGTATATTTTGTGTACTGCAACATTTAACCATTTCATTGTTATTAATACTAGACAACACGACATGTGCAAGGGCCTGCTGTTTCTCCTGGGTGCTCTGGTGGTGTTTCTGCCTTGTGCTTTGTATTTTTAATCTTCACATTTTGGCTGAGAATGCTTCACACAGCCACGTTGAAGTCAATCCTTGAACCCACTCCAGCAAGCACACGGAAATGCTAGCATTTATTTCGTTCTTGCTGGGGGTATTTTTGATGTGATTTGGGTGCAGCAGGACCTCTCTAAAAACATATAGGATAAGCACATATAGTTCAACAGTGTTTTCTTAATTAAAAGCCTTCAGAAAATGGAGTTTTACACRGGACTGACAGCTTTCGTTTGAAAATATGTCGTATTTTTAGCCACTTTCTTCTCTATGTTGATGGAAGAAAGGAGTGGCAAGTGAAGCATGAAAAGACACAAGGCAAGTAGAATAAACAAGCATGCCCCCACTTATTTGTATGTAAAATCCCTGCTTTTAAGCACTCTTTCTGTATTCTTGGAACCAGACTTGAGGTTTTGTTTGTTTGTTTTTTAACTGGATGTGGGCAGCAGTGCAGCTGAAATCCTGCTTGGTGCATCTTAATCTTCCCATGTTCCCTCTGTTTTCCTCTCAGATGCAAAGATTTTAAGGCCAAAAGGACCATGACCACCATCTGCAGAGCACAAATGCAAGAAGATGCCCCAGTAATTTCTGCAGTTCTTATTCTGTATGCAATGGAAGAACAATTAAAATGCAGGTAAAATACATACCACTAGTTCAAATTTAAAAAAAAAAAAAAAAAAAAAAAAAGATTTGGGTAAACATAAGACTGACTGTTGATTTGTACAAGCCCAGTGTAAGTATTAGTGTTTTTATTGGAAAGTGTTTTTGCTAGTGCTGTAAAATGCCGTGTAAAATAGGATTGATAGGACTGTATTGCATAAATAGAAGCATTAGGAGACAACCATTTGACAAGCGTATGTGTGGAACCCTTTTTTACAGATGCCTCTRCTGTTCTGAGGAACCTGACATTTAATAAAACTTAACTCCATAACATTAAAATATTCACCTATTTGACGTGGCAAAAGCCTCGGTTGGAAGGGTGGGGAGAAATACTTTGAGTCGGTAAGAAGCACATTCCCACATGTCTGCATTAGTATAAATGAGACATGACAGGATGAGTATAGGTAAAATATTGTGATTACCAGAGTAGCTTTCAGCTTGAGGAAGTTACATTTTTTCAACTGGTTTTCAACTGTTTTCGTTTCACTGATGATTATTTCCAAAGGCTGTTTAAACCGTATTACTTTGCAAGTGGAAAATCCCAGCCCCTTAGTCCTTATTAAAAAGTAATCTTCCGTAATGTGTGGTATATAAAGAAGACAGTAGAGTTGGAAGCATTTACTTACAGTCCTGTAGATGATGTCTATAACTTCTTCTGGCTTTTGTGACTTATTCTTAACTTATGTTGCTAAAAATATCAGTGCATGCCATCAGGTGCTCAATGTATTGTGCTTCAGATATTATTTTCATTATTACATATTGATAGCAGGTTCTAGTTCTCTGTAGCAGTAAAATGTTAGTAATTTTCTTGTATTTCTACTTAGAAATATATCCAGCCCTATAAAGGAAAATGCTCGTGAACTGTGTTGTTAAGCTCTTTGCAAAGCTTGCAGTAGCTTGTAACTTAGAGTAGTATCGCTTGAATTAAATTCTTGTTGAGTAAAAACATTTACTGGAGTTTAAATTTTAACATCGTGTTTTCACATAGTCTTTACTCAGCTTACATTTATTGTACATCTGTGGCAAAAATGCTGCTTTGGAGATCTACAGTGTTTTAATAGCTTTGGATGGATGACTTTGGATAGCTTTAGCTTACAGAAATACTCTCTTTCTTACTTCTCTCCTCAAACTACAACTCCTGTTTCATTGGTGGGCTGCGGATCCCATGAYAAGCAGAGAGCACCTAAATTCAATGATGTGTTTTTTTATTGATGCAGGAAAGGCACAGATCAGGAGGCAGAGCTGTGARGGGTTTAAAGTATTTTCACCAGAAATACCTGCTCGCTCAATATCTGATGGTGGTTTTCATCTCTTCGGAGGTATTTGTGCCCTCCTTTCCCTTTAAAAAGAGGCACAACTATYCTGTTAGGGCTGGAACCTAAGGGAAGGAGCAAAAACTGCAAGTGAAATGGAGTCAAGTTTGGTCTTGTCATTCAGCAGGTCTTGAGCTTTACAATTTTCCTACCTTCCGATTTCATGGGTTTGTATTTTTAGATCATGAGGAGCTGGTTATACTAACATTTTACAGAAAATGGTGATAATAATGYGATAAAAATAATAAAACCTGATCATTGTTTCTGCTTCAATTATAGTGATTCTGTCTGAAGTTGGAGGGCTTTTTTTTTTCTTGAAGATATGCTTTTGTTTGAAGAAGTTAATGTGCCAGGGAACCCATATGAGTAAGCTACTCTCCTAGCTGCATAGCAGATCATCACAGAATGGTTACAATTGGAAGGGGTCTTTGGAGATCACGTAGTCCAACCCCCCTGCACAAACAGTCATCTGGAGTGCATCGCACAAGACCATGCCAAGGTGAGTGGTGAATATCTCCAAAGAAGGAGACTCCCCAGCCTCTCTGGGCAACCTGTTCCTGTGCTCTGTCACCTGTAAAGGCAAGGAAGTTTTCCTGATGTTCAGGTGGAGCTTTCTGTGTGTTAGTTTTTGTCAGTTAGCTCTTGTCCTATCGCTGGCCACCACTGATGGCCATCCCCACGCTGATGATCAGTGCTGTATTCCTAGTATAAACTGTCTCACAAGCCTCARTCCCATATGTGCTACAGGGAAGCTACAGGGAAGAGGACTTTATTCTTCTTATCCCTGCCCCTCACATCACTGCCTTCTCTTTATGTGCTGTAGTGCTACCCACTTGCCTGCACCCACTCTGCTAATTCTCAAAGATGGGTCTTGGCAGCTTTGCCCATTGCCTGAATCAGGGAATGGTTCAGGTTGGTAAGGGACCTCTAGAGATCATCTAGTCCACCCTTCCTGCTCCAGCAGGGACACCTCGAGACCATCTGCAGTGAAGCAAGATCCTTGCATGCAGGGTTTCATCTGGGCGCCTCCGACAGAAACGCGGCACTGCAGGAAGTTGCAATGAACGTTGCTGGWGAAAAGGTGAATAATGGTGACAGAAACAAGGGCTGATACAAGGCAACAAGCATTAGTTTGGTAGTGGCCCAAGTAGAAAGTTTCTGCCTTAATTTGGTGTAAGAAATACATTTATAAGGATTGCCAAAAGTGTCAAGGAAGCGACAGAGCTTTGGAATAGGAAGAGAGCTACCAAGTTAGAGTACTCGGAGGGAGAGATGCCAGTTGATGGGTTTGAGCTGCCACCGCATAACTATTCTTACACTGAAAAGAAAAAGCAAAAGTTTGCAAACAGGTAAAAAAAAAAAAAAAAAGCAAAAGAAAGAAGAAAAAGCACAGGCAAAAGTTTTACCCGTTAGGAAAAAGTTATTGGTCTAGGAAGACTGAGATGAAAAGATTGAAGATTGAAATCTTGAAAACTGGCCACTATATATTTGGGTGAGTGGGACTGCTAAACAGCTTTATGGATAGTGAGCAAATGGCTCTCTGTTTGAAAGCCACATACAATATTACAGAGGAAGAGCTTTGGAAGACAGGCCAGCTGCTCCCTGAAAGCACCTCTGAGACKCAGCGCCCTTATGGATTATTCTCTGCTGTCAGTCATGGTGTTTTTCTGCTTTACCTATAAAGCAGCCAGCACTGTGGCCAGGTCTGAGACATTTGATGAGCTGTAGAACAGGCTTAATCTCCTCTGGCGGTTTACGTTGAAAAGCATGGGAGCCATATGGAAAATTAAGCCCTAYCACGTAATTATGTGTGTTATTATGGCTTCAACAAAACAGAGGTGACTCACTGAAAATGCATCTCAAACTCGGGATAAATCTTTCATTCAAAAGTGGATTTCAGAAACTTGATAATCCAGTGCCACTCATTAATTTAAGACTGTTTTCAGGTTTGGGCATTGAGGAAACTGCTTTAAGTAGTACTTAGTGACAGAGATTGCTGGTGAAATCCTGACATGCCTTTTTGGCAGCTCTTGTCTTTGCAGATTGTGGTAAAACTTCCTCAAAACTCCCCAGGCCTCAGACTTTACCCATTCAACTCTAGCCCTTCAGTGAACCATATRTAGGTGAAGAGGTCTTTTCTAACAGGATTTACTGGAGAATCAAGGTATAATTCTGGGGAATGTGTGGGGTTTCTTTTCTCTTTATGGTACAGAAAGGGGCTATATCTGTTCTGAGTGCCTTTGCAAATCCCATTCAGATGATCTCCTGCTTGGTCAGCCGAAAAGCTCAGCATGTGCAAACAYAAATTCTGCACTTTCTGCAGCTTGAAAGCTGCTGCCTTGCTCTACTGATCCTTTAATCTCCGAGCAGAGGACATCTGAGCACTGGTTACCAGACAGATTAGAACTACGGAGCAAAACGCTCAGGTCCCCCGAGACTTGTTGCAGGGATCTGGATTCCGGAGGCAGGATTGCCTTCATTAACCTGAGGCAAGTACAGTATAGAATTATTAGATTCCTTTAACGTCGCGCATGACCTGAGAAGTGATATAGGCCAACATCTTTGCTTAATGCTTTCAAGATCTTCCAACTTACTGAGTACCAAGGCTGCCAGTATTAACCATCTCTGAGTTATTTTTGCCTACTCTGGCAAAAATTGCTTGCATCAAACTGGGGTTGGGGGGCAAAGGGGGAGAGCAGACTCCTGATCCTGAATGATTTTCTTTCATACCTTTTTTTTTTTTTTTTTTTAATAAAATGGCATAGGCTGTGAATGCAGGTGGCAAGAATGCCCATCCCATGGGTGATGCAACTGGAGTCAGGAAATATGTTTCCAGCTACTGCTAAATCCTTGCTCTGCTCTTTTGTTATAAAATATATATATTATTATTATTCTGTGTGTATTATTATAGAATATATTTTTGAAAGATAAAACCTGAAATTGTACAACTTCTTACGTATCCCTGGAGGAGACTTTTGCTTCTTGCATTTAAGGAGGTGCTGGAACACTGAGAACCAGACCTTAGGGTGCTGCTTTCTGCAGTCCTCCCATTCAGTTGTACTTAGGATAACAGAGAATCAGAGGGGCTCTATCTCCGACACCAGGCTCCTGTTCCCAAAGCAGGTTTTGGTTTTTAGCAGACTGGGGGAAGTGGAAGTAGCTCCGTAACTCGGACACGCTCGGCYCTCAAGCAAACCCCCTGTTAATCCAGCCCGTGCTGACTGGGGAAGTCTCTGACTCCCCGGGAGTGCTGTCGCCCTTRCAGCCTTCTCACTCATATGTTTTCTAGAATTGTTTTCCTCACTCACCTTTTTCTAGAACATGGCTAATAGGAGGGTTGCCTTTACTTGAGATTTCTGTGCTTTGCTACTTGGAGATGATTTCCCCAGGRATATGCTGATTCTTGCTCCTCTACAAAACCGGTTATTTTACAGCTACGCATGTATGAATTTAAGAGCTTAATTTTATGTTCAGGAGGACATCCCCTAAAGTTGCTGTAAAGTAATGACTTCTCCAAGCATTGCATTTTTGCAACAACTAAAGGACTCCTTTCCATGAAGAGGTGCCTTGGGCCTGCATGATTCCACTGCAGGTAACAGCTATGCAAAGCCTTTGGCTTTTGTATAGGCTCCTTTTGCTTCCTTTAGGGAAAGGTTCCCTCATATGTATTTAACAGGAGTTCTTGGAGACTGTCTTTAGAAAAATGAAAATGCATCTGCATCTCTCCACCTTTTTGCAGTCCACCTTATGCAGGCATCTTAGACAATAGCATGCTTCCTGCCTTTTTCTTTTCTGGGTTCTACCTAGTGATTTGTTAGGGAATGCACTAAGGAAAAGTGGTTCTACTTTTTTGGAACGCTTCTATGACAGCTGCCTTAGCCAGATCCTTTGCATGGTTCTAGCAGCACCTTAAGTTGCAGCCTTCTCACATCAGAGGATTGCAGCATGGTAAAGTTGCTCTATGCAATGCATGGCACTCTGCCTCGAGTTAAAAATCCTAATGGTGACCAGTGTGGGTTCAATGTAGTTTCACATGGTGAGGGAGTCRGTTGTCTACCTCAGCAGTTCACTATTGTCAGTTGTAGGTGACTCGAAACCATCTTATGATGTGTTCAGACAACTCACCTGAATGCTGCAGGTGCCGCCGTTCCTGTATTGCGAGTGCTCTTCATTCAGCCTTGGGCATCACTGCCACTCATCTGAAACTGCTGGGGATGCTTCATGATATACCTCAAGCTTGGCACATGAAMGTGCATGGCCTGTGCCTCCCACATGTCACAACATGTTTATCCTAGGCAAAATTTTCCTCCATGGTGGTAGTGCCTCTGAGAAGCAAGGCAGGGATAGACACTGTTCTTCCAGTAGAGCTGTTTTTGTAAAGTTATCTTAAGGGAAATGGTAAAGTCCAGAAGTTCATAAGTACTTGTGCAAAAAGCTGCTCATGATATTCCCTCTCCTACAGTGGGAAGGGTGTTTATCCCAGCACCCCGAGGGCCAGTGGGCAGTAAGCAAAGTATTTCCACTCTTTATTAATGTCTCTATAAGGCTGCCATTTCTCACATTAGAGGAGCATCCTGAGAACAGGATGTAGAGGCAGATTTGAGGTCCCTGTTAAAAAGGATTGCCAGTAAGTCATGTCCTGTTTTCTTTGCCTGGGGATTAGCAAATAAAATATACAGAAAGCAAAGTGAGAATTATTTACCGAGTTTTGTTGTAGATTTCTCCAAAGGCAAACTGACCCAAAGATCTCCTCCTGCAGTGTGCCCACATTCGTATTTTGAGGAAAACATCTATTTTTTTTGTCTTTTTTGAGGAAAAAGAACATTTGAGGAAAAAGAACAGATTTAGCTAGTTGTTGATTGTTTTATTCTGCACTGTCATCGCTGCAGTGGCCCTCTTTTTTGTGGAATACGCTACAAATAACATCAAATGAGATGAACTGGYGGGGTCTCATTTCCCAGGCGGTGCGCGGAGCAAACGAGGTCTATTACTCTCCTCACGGGATACCCTCTCTCTGCAGACGAGCACTCGGAAGGAGCAGCTGCGTGTTACTTCGGCCSGGGTTTGGAGCTCGTTCCAATAAGCTGGGGCTGGCTGCGTTTCCCAGGACGGCGCTCGCTGGCTCCTTCGTAGCAGCCGTTCTTCGGAGCTCTCGCATCTGTCACGCCTCGCACAAAGCCTCCCCTGGAGGAGGCACATGTTAGAAAGCTAGAATTTAGATGTTGGTTTTGCCTCTGAGAAGAAGCCCGGACAGCGAGCACTGTGGTCTGTTAAACATCATTAGCAAATGCAAACTGTTGGGGAAGCTAGATTCGCTTGTAAGTGGTTTTCTGTTACAGCGCTTCACCTCAAGAATTGCACCTAGGGAAATAAAAAGGTAATCTGCTCTTCACAAGCATCCAGAATGTTATAATCTGTAGATTCATATCCAGAGTTTAAGAAAGCTATCTGCATTATAATGCTATAAATATATTGCTGAAGCCCTTAGTAGCATTAACCAAATGGAGRTGGCCAGACAGTTTTCTCAGCAGTGTTAGATATTTAAGCGATTTCTAGCTGGAGGAGACCTTCCCTTTCCCTTCTTTCAGGTTTTCTTTTGGCAATCCAGTGGTAGCTTCAGGAGTGCTTCCTGCTTGGAGGAGCTGGAGCAGATCATGCAGGTGCCTTGCAGAACTCCAGGTGGGACCGTGCTTGGACACTGACACTTGGAGGGGTCAGTACTAGCAGAGCGTGCGAGCAGCTTGGCAGCACTGCAGCTTCTTTTGAGGGTTAGTATGGAAACTGTGCAGGTGTCCACAGATTGCTCTGTATGTATTTCTATACATGCATACACATTTATATACATGCATACGTACACACACATCTATATTGATAAATAAATCATTGCAGAGTTGGAAAGAAGTAGAGCAAAAGGCCCACCTCATCAGGTCCTGTGGGACAGACGAGGTGAAGAACTATGTTCTACTCTTGTCTTTAATCTATCCAAACAATCCTGTTTTAAAACAACTTCCAGGCTTGAGCTGGGGGCTGCTGGAAGATCCTTCTGCCAATGTGACAGACCCTTGGTTTGGCCAGACCKTTGGGGTAGAGCTAGCTCTCCTAATGAKGTCTCCTTAAGGCATCAAGCACCATATGGCTCTTTTTAAACATCATGATTATTCTGATTCAAATGACATGATTATTCTGACATAGGAGACACCCAGACTTGACCCCATGCAATAGGTTCTRTGGGTCCTGAGTGGTCAGTGCAAAGCAGCACTGGGAATGCAGTAGCAGTGGAAGTTCTGGGAGCAGATTAACAAAGGGGTATTCCAGCTTCCTGGAGTTCAGCACGGCAAGGAGCAAGACTGATCTCCGCTGAGGTGATTTTACAGAGTCGGGGCCATTTTCATGTCAGATCTCCTGCAATGTCAAATGCTTAATAGAAACGTGAAATGCAAGAGAGATTACATACGTTTTGCCCACTGGCAAATATAATGACTTGTTAAAGGCTAAAATGAATTAAAAAAAAAAAAACCCACTAAAAGAGCATACCCTGCTCTGAATGCAAGGAAAAATGTGCATCATAGGTTCATTAAAAAGCATATACTGCACTCAGCTATTTTGTTACCACTGCACTTCAGGCCCTGGTGTACTGAGATAGGATCGTGGGGCATATTTTAATGAATTAGCACAAAAAGTCTTTTTAATTTTCTCCTCTAAACCACCCTACAGTTGTTTAATCTGATCTTCTGTTTATTTGCTTTAAAAATTCTTGCAAGATAAAGTGCTTTTTTTTTGAGAAGGGAAGTAAAATGTTTGTTTACCTGACAAACTGTCCCACACATGTTTCCAAATTAATTGTGATCTATGGCACATTTCATTTTTAATTATATATATTTATAAAAGAGATTTGTTGCAATTATCTGTCAGCACATTTTGATGCGAGTAAAATTGATTACCCAAGTTACAGGAGATGAACGGGACAGATTGTTGACAAGCCTAAGGTGGCATAACTTCAGTCTAGTTGGTACTCTGGTCCATAGTTTGCTATTTATAATATAAYTTCTGAAACAATTTTAAAAGAAATTTTTATCAAAGAATATAATTCTGGATAATCTGTTGTCCAGTGAAAGAAGTGAAACTAAAGGAGAATTGCACAGGATCTATCTTGCTTTCCTTGTATAGAGCCCAGTTAGCTACTTGAAGCACTGTTTGCCTGGGATTTCCCATCTCGTCTAATTAGGCAGAACTCTTTGGGCAGAGTTTATGGTGCATTTTGTAGGGCCTTCAATACGCATTGGCATGATGTAGGGATGCAGTAGTGAGCACCCTGCAGCTGGGATTGCTCATGGCAATTCTAGGAATAGGTAGTTTTCTCCCCAGTGAGACAGATGGAGCTGAATTAATCTGAATGGGGCATAACTGGGAAGAACAGAGGGTAGTACCAAGTTAAACAGTGCATGGTCTGTATGATGGTAATGTAGTTTGGGGACACAGGCGTTAGTGAGGCGTTTAATTGGGAATTAATTATTTAAATGTGCAACTAGTGATCACAGACTGCAATTGAAATGTTTTTGCAGATGCTGAGAGCAGAAGGTGAGGCTGTTCTGCATAGCCACCTACTTGGCCTCCTCCTGTACATGCATCAAGCAAGGAGGAATCGTTGTTGTTCTGCTCGGGCTTTTGGATCCTTCCCAGTTGCTGTGCTTTTCACACAGCAGTGGTGCTTAGGACCAACCAAAACTATAACCTCCCTCCAACAGTTTCTCCATGATGATTTTTAAGATTAGTTGTTCCACCTGCAAAAAAAGTATATACCCCCACATCTAGTAAATACACACACAAAATTGAGCTTGTTTCACACTCTGTCCTCCTCACTTGAGTTCGTTATTGGACCTTGTTACGACTCAGGCATCACAGTCAATTCACTATATAGACTAACTGGTATTCCCATGGTTTATTATTCCTGAAATGTCCTAGGTGCAGAGAACTGCCAATATAGGGTATCTCGTCACGGAGTGGATTGATGAATCCTTTACTGCTTCCTAGATTCTGTCTTTGTATGGGGGCAGAATTTATTTCCTCATCTTCCACATATTTCTCATGTGGGGATGCATTCTAGTATTCCAGAGCTTTAGACAGACATGGGAATGAATTCTGGAAAAACCATAGAATCATAGAATGCTTAAGGTTGGAAGGGAGATTGGAGGGTTGGGCAGAGAAGAACCTCATAAGGTTCCCCAAGGACATGTGCAGGGTCCCACACCTGGGACTCAGGCACCAGTACACGTTAGGGGTCAACCTGCTGGAGAGCAGCTCCACGGAGAGGGATTTGGGAGTCCTGGTTGACACCAAGTTAACCATGAGGCAGCAGTGCCCTCATGGCCTAGAAGGCCGATGGGACCCTGGCTGCATCRGGAGGACGTTGCCAGCAGATCAAGGGACGGGATCCTGCCCCTCTACTCAGCCTCTGGTGAGGCCAAACCTGGAGCATTGGGGGCAGTTCTGGGCTCCCCAGTACAAGAGGGATGTGGAGCTTCTCGAGAGGGTCCAGCAGAGAGCAACTAAGATGATTAAGGCACTTGAACATCTGTCTTATAAGGAAAGGCTAAGCGAGGCCTGCTTAGTCTGGTAAGAGAAAATTGAGAAGGGATTTTATCATTATGTACAAATACCTCAGGGGAGGATGTAAAGACGATGGGGCCAAATCTCAGTGATGGCCCACAACAAGATAAGGGGGAATGGGTGTAAATTCAAACATATTAAGGTTAATCTCCATTTGGGGAAGAATTTCTTTACTGTTAGGGTGACAGCACACTGGAACAGGCTGCCCAGAGAGGTTGCCCAGAGGAGTCTCCTTCTTTAGAAATACTAACACAAACCTGGAGAAGAGCATGTGCAGGGTTTTTCAGGTGTCCCTGCGCGAGCAGGGATGTTGGACTAGATGATCTCTAGAGGTCACTTCCAACCTCAAACATGCTGTGATTCTGTGTTTCTGTAAACTTGTGATTAGATTAAGCCCTGGGACAGGACTTCACTTTAGCCACGTCTTTTCAGAGGCAGCAGAGATCTTGTGYAGACTCCAGTTGTCCACTCAGTTCATTAACAATACCTTAACAGTGAATGTGGGGCAGGTGTTTGCTCTTCATCTAGGGCAAGAGGACAACAAGGGGACAAACGAAGGCTAATCTGTAGTGATGATGTCTGCTAGGTGTGTGTAGACTGGCAGTGTCTATCAGGAATAAAAAGAAAGGAAAAAAGACTGAAGAGAAGGAAGCCAAATTAACAATTAAAAGCTTGCATAACTAATGCTGTGATGAGCTTTGTGCAAAATATTTCTTCATCAGGAATAATTTTCCACCGACTAGCTGTAGTGAGTAAATAATGAAGAGATATTTGGCAAACTAGAAAGCATTTGTCTACATGTGATAGGAGGAATCTGGTCCAAGAAAATCTGTTTCTCTCCTAGTACTGAAGGAAGACTCTTCAGAAGTGCTTGGGCTTCCAAATGGGACTAGGGAGGATGAAGTGAGGCTGTCGTGTTGACCTGCTTGCAATGTTTGGCAACACAATTGCCTCTCTTGATCTGGTGTCATGTGTACCTGTGCAGCACAGTGTGTGCTCAGTGCTTATGATATGAGGCAACTATTGTCTTAAACACTATAACTGTAACTGAYTATTTCTGAGGAATTTGCTGTGTTTTTTCTTTTGGGGGCTTTAGATTTTTGGTTGGTTGTTTTTTTGTTTTTTGGAAGCATCAAGCATAAAGCATCTATACTACTTGTTATCCAAGTAGGCCATCTCTGCCTTGTTACCTGTGTAGACACCTCTGAGTTTGTGTTTGGAAGCAGGTGGCATACCACCTTGGACATTTCCAAGAGCTCRGCTTGGCCTCTGTGTGGGTGTCCTAAGCTTAGCACCCACTGCTGTGGGTAAGGAGGCCAGGTAATGCCCGGCACGTTAAGATTGTCTGCATTATTTAAGTGTGTTGGGTTGAGGAAGTAATTTTCAACTCAATTGAATATGCCAGTCAAAGAGGAACTAGCAGACGAGGAGTGCTGATGTTGTCAGGCTAACTGTGTGGCTGAGCCAGGGTCCAGGCCGTTGTTTCATCACTTAGCCCTCAGTTAGCTGAGTGCTTGTTGTGCTCTAGGTTGCTGGGTTGTCATTTACATGTGTTGGGTAATGATTAAACAGCTCTGCCTCCCTGGGAAGACGTTTCTAGGAAAAAAAGAAGCCTGATTTCTTAGCTGTAGGCCTCACAGGGGCTCCAATAGCCTAGCCCTTCAGCATGTCTTGAAGTGAAGACCTGCGTCTCTTGCAAAATCTGGCTCATAAGTGTAATGGCGTGTTGTTTAAGCACCTCAGTTGAACATATAGGTCAAAAAGCTGTAAAGAGGCTATAGGCAGAGCCTATGTGTCATCTCATACCACTGGTTAGGCTCAGCAAGGACACTGTCTTGCACAACAGCAGTGATTTTTCTCCTGCAAATCACAGCAAGGGCCTTATTTGCTTTTTCTTCTTCCCAGTAACACGCTCCAAGAGTCTCAATATCATTACATTTGTGATGGCAGTAAAAAGAAAGACTGCATAAAGGGGGACACGTTCAATGACTGCATTCCTTCCATGCCTCGTGGTGKTGTCTGCTTTTGGAGAATGTGGTCTGTATGTGGTCATGAAGAAAATGAATAGAAGGGGTTGCAGACTGAGCAAACCTGTCAGTTTTCTGCTAGGAATGAGTAYAGAGTGAGCTGACTGTTAAAAACTGTTTTTGCTGGAAAACTCGGGTAAAGCATTGCTAATGCAAGCAAAGAAATGAAAAGCATGACATGTTTTCTGGTATATTGCAAGAAAATGAGCGGCTCGACATGCTGGCTTCATAAATCTTGTTAGGAGTTTGCCCAGATCTCAATTAAATTAAAAAAAAAAAAAAAAAAGGTGTTAATTTGTTCCTATTTTCCAAGTAATATGATTACTACTAGAAAGATGTTGAATTTAGGTAAGAATTTAGGTAAAAATAGCGCTTTCATGGGTTTCCTATCAGGTGGGATTTTTTCAGCAGTATTAATATTTTTGCGACTTGAATTTATTTTTGCTCACGATGTAGTTCCATACCTCTGCTTTGCTTCAGTGCCTAAGTGTCACCACAGTAAATTACCGTTTTCCATGAAGCTCTCAGTATATTTAACTAGTTTGGGTCTCCCCAAAGTGAAATGCAGTATCTGAAAGGGAAGGTAGGGGAAATGTATAAGAAGTTGGATGACAAATTATTATTAATAGTTATTAATTATGATTATGTGCATACCTGGGGCCTGGCTAGATAGTACTGATGTCAGCAAGCTTTCSTTAGGCAAGAAGGCCTTAGGTCCATTTGTGTCCCCCGGAGATGAAGATGTTGCAGACTCTGATGCCAGAGCTTTGCTAAATCGAGCCCAAACAAAAGGATGTTCCACCTTTGCAGGTGTTGAGCCTGCAGGTCAGATGCGTGGCAGTGGGGACAGCTCCCTGTCTGTGAGCAACTGTTCTGCTCAGCAAAGCAGCAGCAGGAGTGATAGAAAATACTAGACGAGTGAGTATTATAACATCTGCCCAACTCCCAGATCAGTTATGTTGTTACCTCACATGCCCCCTTGGTGCACCTGTAAATTATTAATGTTGAAAACTGTTATTTCATTCACGAATAATGTCATATGGCTTGGGTGGATGATGGGGAAATGGGGTGGAGTGGAGGAACAGAGGCAGCAGCTCCTGCTGGTGTAAGATGCTGTCCTTGCTGAGCAAGACAAAGCCTGGCTTTGTCAGCTGGACACTTAGTGAGCTAGTGAGCAAAGGGATGAGTCCTGCAAGTCTTAGATGCAGATCTGTGCTGCAGAGGCATAGGAGGACCAGTATCTGCAGAGAAAGCTTCAAAAAATGGCATTTACGTGTGAAACTCCACAAGGAGGGTGTGTTGGACTCACTGCAGTATTGCATAGCTCCTTTTTGCAAGGGGCACAGTGTGTTCACACCATCTAACCTGTTTGAAGGAAGAGCTGCCTGAACYGTGCGCCAGAGCCTGCCTTGTACACACAGGGAGTTCCAGATGCAGGTTCAGAGGAGCCTGGTGCTTTACTTGATTGCTGGACAGACCAAGCAGAGCACCCATCTCGGGCGTGTGTAAAAGCCCCTGCTTAGCTTGCACTAATATCTTCCAGCTCCTTCTGTTGCTAGTCATCATGGTTTGCTTTGCTCAGGGTATAGTTAACCTAAGGCAGTTATAATTAAATAGTATTTCACACACTTCCTTGGACCTTCTTCCAAAACTGACCCCTCTTTCCGCTCAGGAAGAGCAATTCAATTGCTGTTTTCTGTGAACTTGTAGCACAACATACAGGCTTTTTAAAATAGGCAAGTGAGAAGGAAGAGAGGCTTAGACAGAGTGTACGTGAACCAGGAGGAGTGAAGTTTTCTACTGCCTTTTTAGATTCTGATTGTCTTTTTCTGATGCTTTGTTGTATATTCCTGTTCCATGGGGAAGTGTTTCCAGGTGTTTTCAGCTTCTTGACTTCAGTTTTGCATGACCACACAAGCTGCTATGAACCTTCCAGGATTTGGTTCCAGAACGGATTCATAGGAGTTGCTTCCATAGGAGCTAGAAGCAAGCAAAGACATGGTACGTGATTTGGCAGTTGATGTTCTTCCAGTCTGGACATCTATGCTCCTTTTTTTTCCCACTCCACTCTCAGAAAATGGTCTCAGTTGTCTCTGTTAGGCCTCTAATCTCACATACATTAAAGTAAGACCATTTCAAGAGTCATGGATGAAAGAAGAAGTCAGTGGAAGCAACATATTAAGTAATGAAGCCTTTCCTACGCTCCCTRAGCTCCTCTGACTGTCATTTAATATAGATGACTTGATCTCTGAGGACACACAGSTCTGCCTAAAATGCATGTTTGGAGCGTGTGGATTCAGCATCAGTCTTGCTGTTGGGGATGAGGTCTTTGAAACTTCACAAGTTTGACGGCTCAGTTACTCCTAGCTAGCAGTGTCTGCAAGGGCAGTGTTGATACTGAGGGACTCTCTTGCTGTGATGCTACAACTAGCAGGGTCAGCACTGAGTCTGGAGTATCTGTTCTGTGTGTGCTTAAAGAATAGAAAATGGGAAGAAGAAGACCGGATTCACCATTGATTTTCTTGTGGAGGATCAGCATTTGCAGAAGCAAAAGCCTGATTTCAGGGGAAATGGGTACCCTACCTGGCTGCACCAACCTGCTTGTGTAAGATGAGAGCCTGTCATGTACMTGGGCAAAGAGACAGGGATACTTAGGGATAAGCTGCTTCCTTGAGTGGGGAAAAYGAGCTAAAATGCAGTTATTCCATGTCTGACTCCCTCCTTGCTGTTCTCTATGTGTATTTTCTTACCTTAGGCTTATTCATACTGAGTTGATCTTTTGAGAAATGTCCAAATCYGCTTTCTTTTCTCTGCCAGCTTCAGCCACGACAAGGCTTCTCCCCTTCCTGTTCTATCAAGGCAGCATTCCAGTGCTCCTAGTATTGGAGGGTATTATTTKGATGCTTTTTAAGCCCCGTTTAATGGCACTTGCACTTGGCCTAAGACCATTGGGCATTAATTCCTACCTTTGGGAATACTACTAACTTGTCCTAATTAAGGGGTTGCATATTGCTCAGCTGGTCCTGCTTGTTGCACATGTTGCTATTCATAGAAGAGCGAGTGTGGAAATCTAACACACAGACAAGCTCATAAACAAAATAAAAGACTTAAGACTTACACTTTTTTTTTTTTTTTTTTTTTTTTTTGTAATTGCAGATATGGTGAAGCTAAGTAAATTAAATGATTCATTTTTCCTTCATGCTAATTTCACGTGCACACCAAATAATGCATGCCACTTTCGGGTTTGATTGCAATCCCTCTAATTTATGGAAATTACAGTGTAGAACAAGCCATGCTGTGACTTGAGTCGTTGATGAGAACTACGTTTGCTTTCAAAAGCAAAAGGACCTGTCCTCCTGGTAGGGCCAACTTTAGGAACTAAAGGCAAATAAGAGGAGGGAGGCATCTGTGCTGTAATTAAAAATCCATTTCTGAGGCAAACTGTAACCCGTTCACTTGAAAAGAGCACAGGGTAAAACAATCCATCTGATTTTATTAGGGAAAAATAATCTGATAAAATTCCAGATATGGCTGGGACCAACTTAGGCCACACAAAGATGTGTCGTGTTACATCAATAATAGAAAGCATTTGTGTTTGCCTTTTTTTTTTTAGCATCTTAGGGGTAGAATAAGAGTCTGCTCTTGACTGATGCAAACCCATAGATTTAAATGCAGTTTCTCCAAAATTATAGAAATCTATCTAATCCAAATAGACTCTTTACTTGAACCTGGACTCTCTTATTTTTCAGCGGCATGGTAATTAGAAGCCTTTTGGTAGCCAAAGAGCTGCAGTTGAGTGAGAGCTGTGAGCTTGGTAGGTGTGGAGAATTACTTGGGCTAATGTGGTTTGCGGATGATATAAAACCCCAGATTTTATCTTTGAAATTGCTTACCATGTTGGTAAAGGTTAGTTAAGTTTACTGCCATCCATTTTATAAAATAGTTGATTGGAATGATAATTTTCTGCTTGTTAATTAGAAGTGAAATCCCAGTATGTTGTGACCTAGATTTCAGGAAAATTTGCATGTAGAGTCCTCTGCATTTAGTAGTGCCATAAATTAAATGATTTTAAACACAACAATAATAAAATTATAGTTCTTGCTGGATGATGTTTTTTCYCTTCTTAGGTTTTCTCTGCCTCAGAAATATAATCAAAATTATTACTGATGCAGAACAAATTTGAAAATTACCAGCACAACTCTGTGACAATTAAATTGCTAGACCGTTGTCAGCTTAATCCACACGTGAAAGCTGTGCAGCCTTGTATTTATTAATAAAAGTGGCATTACATTTTAAAGACATGAATCTCAAAATCCACACTCTTTCCCTTCATTTGTTATTAATATCCCTGGACAAACAGCATTTATGCTGATCTATGAGGACATAGCAGCTTCTTGAATCACTGGCAAGCACATTGTGCAGAGACTAGCACAATTCTGTGTCAATGAAACGATGGTTCTTGTAATGGTTCTTGCAGGGAGAGCTCTGAAGGAAGGGCTCACTTTCCTTATCGTTTATTTGTATCTTTAATTGCAGTTCCTGTGCAGTTATTTCTTCTTGGCCTCTTCCTCCTCCCGATTAAAAATGTATTTATTTCATCTCCTAAAATAGACTCGAGGGTGTTAGCAAAAAGAGAGCCACCATCTGTGAGGGGGGATTCAGGGAAAGTCTCCTGTTAACTTTTCCAGAGTGGAATTTAAAATTCAGACTACCCAAAGGCTCAATCCGATTGTTGTGTTTTCTTCAGACTGAAGTCTTAAACTGACCCCAAGTTACTGCCTTCAGCACCTCGGTAGAAGAATTAAGCTGGCAAATCTGCTGCAGATTCATCTTTATTTCGATAATCAATAAAGTAGTACTGSTAAACAATCGGGATGTCTGGAAAACAAGGCACGTTTAGGAAGATTCTCCTCTTGTGTACAGATCCAAAGGCAGTGTGCTTTGAGAGGAGTGGAAAATGACAATTCATAAAAATAACAGTTGTTTTGGGAAGGAATTAATATCTGCTGATAAAGCAGACGTTGCCATTTTATGATAACTGACAAAAATTACCCCGTTTCTTTAATTGCGTACAATTAAATGGCATTATCAGTCCATTAGGTTAGATACATTTCACAGTAGGAAAATAAAATCTAATGTTTACTTATCGATGTTTAAATAAATTGTAATTATCGTTCCGTGACAGTCTCGTATTACTGTAATTAAGCTCTAAAATAAGGGGCAATTGGAATTAAAAGGGCTTATCTGCATTTCCTTGAGAAGTTATTACAGAAGTCAGCTGCAGCAACGGGCAATAAGTTTCAGGAAACGGCGCTCACCTGTTTCTGTCGTGGAGCATACGCAAGGATTTGTACACGCAGATTTGTTTTAGGCGATCAGATTGTGATCTTCGTCAGGATTTGGTTTGTCAGGACATGGAAGGACATTGTCAGGGTGCAGGACACGGAAGAGAGACATTTTTTTTGCCAGAGAGACCAAAAGTCTGTGGGTTTCCACCAGCAAAGGGATGCGCACCTAGCAGAGCAGYGAGGATCTCTGTCTGCTTGAGTGAAACATCCTTTGAGACCATGCCAAAGATTGGGGAAGAAGGTGATCACACCTACCGTGCATCAGCAGGTCAATTCGCTTTTAATATGTGGTGTTTTTGACAGACTAGAGAGGTGTCCTGCTTAATTTGCTTTAATGGGTTCATGTGGGTTTGGGGAGTATTTTGCATAAATGAGAGAAAGTGCTCCTTAAAGTCCATCACAATCTCTTGTTTGAAGCTGTTTGTTTCAGAGGTTTCGTGTCTGTGAGAAAATTAATGAATTTTCTCAATATTAAGAGTCTAAATTGCCTGATTGAGGAATATAACTGCTTGCAAGTGCCTCCCCAAGCCCTTTGCACAAAGGGAGCAGGCAGATCTGTAGCCCAGCAGGCAACACGTCCTTCCCACCTGAGGAACTGCCCTGCATGTAGTCACTAAACCTTCTCTCCTTCTCTTCCAGTTGCGAGGCCRAGTTGCAAGCCCTTTCCTCAGGCCTCCTTATTCCACCCTGAACCTGTGAAATACCTGCCACGCRCTGAGGCTGCAGTAGGAAACATCCAGGGACTGTGGGGTGCGTCAGGAACATCACACGTGCTCCGTGGTGAGGAGCTCMAGCACCCGGCAGGCAATCCTAGCTGATGTATTTGCCCTGTGTCCAGCTACACCTTTGAGGCTTGTTGATTTGGTGGTGATCTTTGGAGTTGTTTTAGAAAGGTGCATCTGAAAATCAAAAGGGGAGATGTTCTTAAAAAGAGTATTTTGAGAATTCTCTTCTTTTTAGTGCTAGAGGGAGCTTTTGGAAAAATTCAAACCTTTTCTAATGTCATGTTCAAATTGAAGGATTTGGATTAGAGCTCATCTTCAGCTTAAAGATGGTTAAAAATTCAGAGTGAAGACATCGGGGACTAGCAACTCTGTAAGTTTGAAAACTAATTAGGGAACAAATCAAAGTAGAATATCCTATTTGTTATGCAGTACTGCTGGGTTTTTTTCCTAAGCAAAATAAACTCACAAGACTGTTCGTCAACTAGTATAAATCAGATTTGCTCCTGCTGCTGTGTGGATTTGTATTAGCTGTGGATTTAGCTACTCTTACTGAGAAGTGGTAAAATTCAACATCATTCCTGCCTGATTAGCATGAGAGTTTTTCAACTTTCGCCTGTTATTGTAGAGAATTCAGTGATGTCTGGGGACCGGGCAGCAAATCAGACTTTTTCAGCCTTGTGTATGGAGGGAGGACACTTGAAATGGGCTTGGAAGAGTCTGGTCTCATTCCTGATTCTGTGCTCTGAGGATGGAATAGGGAGAATTGCATGAAAATTGCTGCTTTCATGCAGTTTTTGGGTAATGGCACTTTTTGTTATTTATTTGAAGTGTTGGGGCTSTCTTGTGATATCAAATGGATCTAGGGTTCACATGGCAACAGTCTTCACTTGTATCAATTAACACCCCTGACCTGATTTCTGTGCTCGTTTATAGCAGTTAGGACTGTGCCTGTGAACTGGTGACCAGAATTCAAAATATCTATAAAGAGCTTTCTTTTATTTTTTTCTCATATTGGTTTTCCATTAATTATTTTTAGTATGTTCCTGACTTTACTTCTCTTTTTCCTCCTGCATAAGATAGAAAAACAAGATCTGGATGAACTGAATAAGATGACAAGGTAGTGTTCTGCACCGAGGTTATATTGAATTTTAGTGTTTATGCTAGAAACATAGCTGCAGCCGGTCCTCTGCAGAACTGATATACTGATATACGTATATATATGTGTGTGTGTGTGTATATATATATATACGTCTGAGGTACCTGCAATCTGGTTGTAGATCCAAGTTAAAAGCAAAGTTTTCATTGTTAATGTGCTTTGATCAAGGAGATGAAGGGGAGGGATTGAGAGAGACATCATTGATCTCTGTTAACTGTGTTTTCGTTTAAATTGGTGGGTTTTGCAGTTTGCTGTGTTGGAAACRGGKTTTTTTGGTGTGAAAGCCTGTGGTTCTAGCACAAAGGTAGTGCCTTGTGGTTATCCTGTCCGGGGCAAATGCCAGAAGGACAAAGTCTGATGTAGAAGAAGCCATTCCTTACATTACTAAGCCATTTTGTGCAAGGGGGGACATATTCTAATATGTGGATTACTTAAAAACAAATTGAATTGGTGAAAATATTTTTTTCACCAGTTTCCCTCCCTTTTTTCTTTTTTTTCCCCTTTTCCCCTGTTTGTAATTATTGCCTCAGAGAGAGGTGATGTTACAGCTCTTATTTGGTCTGAAGTAGCAGAGCGCAATCATGCTTTCCTATCTGTGAATTCTTACCGCTGCAGAATTTTACATTTGATAAAGCTGACATTTTAGTGCAACAGACCATAGTTAAGGCAAATATGAGCCCTAAAGCAAAGGACATCAGAAGAATCAAGTGACTATGGAAGCAACTGAGTGTGGGAAAGTCCATGACACACAGTTTTTCGATTAGTTCACTTCTAGGAGCCTTGCCCGTTCTCTTTGTCTATATCTAACATACCTTAATTTCATTTTCTCTCAAAAGYAGCTCGAGGGATCGCTGAACCTCTCGAGTTACGAGATGTTTGTGTCAACAGAAGCTTGCTTACTTTAGAGAAATAAATCACTCTAACTCTTTGGTAATAAATCTCCRAAATAAAATATTCTGGGAAATGCATTTTATGTTGAGCCATAAGGAGTGATCTTTGTTAGAGTTCATCTCTCTATTAGCATTTGCATGTTAAAAATATATTTGTCCAACTTTTTGCTTYCTTTTGTACGTGTTTTCATTAGAGCAAATCTACTGCGAAGATAGGGGGCTGTATAGGGTGCACGACTCCCACTGAAGTTTATGATCTATCTCACCGAGATGCTGTTAGCACAGGATATGTTTCACAGAGATGCTGTTAGCATCAGTGAAGTGACTTTTCCATGTTGTGTTTGCCAGTGTGAAACAACTGCTTTACACTGGAGATGCCTTTTTTTTTTACCCCAATAAAACAACTATTTAGTCAACATTAATGGCACATTACATTGCTTGTAGTTGCTCCTGAAATTTGGAGCCTGGCTTATACGGACTGTTTTCTTGATATCTGAATTAGCTGAACTGGAGTAGGAGAAGAGTGAGGATTCTGATGCTTTATCAGACGACTTGATATTTGATACTTCATTTTAAAGTGAGGTACTTAACRATGGCATGGAAGTTGTGAGCAAGAGTACTGCTAGCAGGAGAAATATTGTCCTCGGAAGCTCTTAACCACTTGCATATGACCACAGTTAAAGCTTTCAGAAATGAGCAGTATCTGTAGAAATGCCAACGCCAGTCAAGTACAAGACAAGTCAAAAGCATCATCATAAGTGTTACACTTTTTAGCGCATGATCTCCATGATCTTGGGTAACCTTCACCGGAAAAAGGCTTCCGTCACATCTGGCACTGATGGGAGTGGAGGGGCTAAAGAAGGAAAGACCTTAAAAATAAAAGGAAGAGCTTCGGTCTGGCTTGTAAATTTTCCTTTGCAGTATCTGGGAATAAGCCCAACCTCTGTGCRCTTGTCCATCTAATAATTCAAAGGAAGCTAGCAAACTTTCTGAAGTAACAAGGTAAAATTATGCTTTATATATGACTGAATGAAGTGGTTTATTTCACAGGGTTAAAAATTCACTACCACTCAGTCCTAGCAAGAAAAGCGCTATTTTTATTTCTTAACTGGAATTTAATAATACAAATAACTGATAATGTGATGGCAGGAACCTTTCCCCCACCTCCCCTAATTAATAACTCAGTAATGACTGAATGGATTTCCTTCTACCTTCAAAAAAAAAAAAAAAAGACAAAAATATAGGCTAATACTAATTTTTAGATAAAATTTTAACTGATTTTTGTTTCTCTCTCTCATGATAAAAATTATACTTATTTTACTTAGAGGCAATCTCATTAAACTCCGGGTTACTTAAGTCAAAGGAGTGAACCTAGTAGTCATGCTGGTGTTATGCTCTGAAGTATCTGAACTGGAGATGCAGTCTGTGTATTTCAAAGACACTTTTTCATTGGAATATCCTGCATTTTCCTCTGAGCCAAATTGTCTAGTACTGTGTTATATTAATAGCAATGCAACTTTTGAATTTATGGAGGCTATTATAAGATTGTGTCTTGTGTAACCTAGCCAACTCATACTGTAGGTCCCTCATGATGCTGCACTTTATTGCAAGACAGGGAACCATCGAGCTTGATRCTAAAATATATATAAATTAGTCCTATGTAACTACCCTCTGCTTATCTTCTTGAAACAAAGATCCTCCTCTCCACACTTGGAGACAAACTGTCCATTAATATTATTGGAACTGCTGTTATATCTTCCCGTAGGAACCATAACCATACAAAGGTTTTAATGGTTGTGGTAGGCGGTTTGCAGGGTGGTCAGTGGCTTGATGGGTTCAGAGAGCTCTAAGGTTGGGGCTTGCAATAAGTGGGAGAGAGATCCACACTCATCGTTACCTCTAATCTTTATTGTTCCTGACTGTTCCTTCCTATCTACATCTATCCTGCTGGATCTCTTATACAGGGGATTTGCTCATTCGTCCTTCCTGGGCAGCTTCTTCAGCAGGTGCAAGTAAATGTTTTTTCCCCATATTTTCCTTAAATCCTTATTGCTGCAGTTAATCACATAACTTCCCGCCTGCAACCTTAAATATTTGCTCTAAATAATCTGACTTTGGAGGAAGGCAGATTATTCCTATCCCCTCGGCAGCAGTGTTTGACATTTGAATAGTGTTATAGCTCCCATTAAGGCTTCTCTTTATGTTAAGCAYAACTCACTAGTAGGTGCTTTTTTTCTAGACTTTCAATTTTTCAGTTTGTTGTTTTCTGATTGTCTTTCCCAGCCTATATTACTTTGTTAGGGTCGTTCTGAACTCCAATGCTATTTTCCAGTGTCTCTTCTAGCTTGATATCATCATCATATCAGGTATAATGATTTTTCACRTTGTTGCATCTTCCCAGTGATGTAATGTGGGAGCAAACCCTCTGTGAACAAGCATAGCAAAAGCTGGCTTTAAGAGTAGGGTTACCTCCTCTGTTTACCTCCTGTTTGAAATTGTGCAGTTTATTTGCAATTGAGCCAGTTTTTCTTTTTTTTTTTTAATTTTCCATTTCTTAATATGTGGGTCATATGTATATATTCTTTTAATTTTGCATATTTAATATGTGGGTCAGTGGCCATACTTGCATAGGCGTGCTTCCTAGTAAATGCCAAGCAGTTCRCTTTCATCCCATCAAGCCCAAGGTACTGCTGAAGAAGCCAGAAATTGCTGTCAGCTCTTAAGTGGAACTTAGGAGTAGTTCATTATTGGTGTTCTAGTGATGCCAGATAGATAGTAGATTTAATGCACTTTTATTGACACACACAGAGTAAGAAAAAAAAGGATTTTTTTAATAAAATAATTAAATTTATCATAAAACAAAAGACATACTCAGAAAAGAAGAGGAATACAAGGGCTACCACCACCATAAACCAACACGCTCTATCTTGAGGAGACCTGAATCTTGTAAGACCCCTTGTTGAATCCCTGCTGAATGGGACATCGTGGCATGAGAGCCCTTTAGAGGGCACCACCAGTCTCGTTGGTGTTCCTTGAATTACAGAGAACGCTGTTGGACTCGGCTTTCCCTCCAGCAGGGACCCTGCTTGCCTCTTCGYGCCAGGTATCTGCAGGATTTTGAAGCACGTTTTGTGAAGCAAATAGCTTGGTAGTCATCTGTGGAAGTATTGGAGCAGCGCTTCCCAACACTTACCTTCTGCTCTGCTTGCCGAGACTGCCATTGAAACAAAGCCTGTTAATATAAAGTAATTTACTGCCCGTGCACTGTGCTCAGTCTTCCCAGAATGTATGCTTGTCACTGGGCAATGCCTTTCCTTCAAACGTGCCCAGGAGATACCGAAGAAGATTGCTGCAGTTACAGCGAGCTCCTCACCTGCTGTAAATCATAGAAGTTAATAGAGCAATACCAATTTCTCCAGTCTGCACAGAAATGAAAATACAATTTCTTTTTCCAAGAGAAACTGCTTGTTCTACCAGAGCAAAATATTCTGTGGAAACATTCAGACTTCAATCAAGCTCTGTTTATGAAAGAAATCAAAATGAGGTAGTTCTCTCTCATTAAAAGGTAGCCTTTTGCTTGAGGGCTTGTGTTTGTTATTGTTGTTTTGTTTTTGATTTTGAAACTTAGATGCTAAAATGCAATGTGATATTTTTTAAAAGTACCTTGTTTTAATTGAGAAAATGAAGACTCGTGTAACTTGTAAAAATACAAATATGTATTTTTAGGAATATTTAGACTGTTGGCAGATCGTCCTTATTCTGAATTGAGTGTAGGCATAGTGCAAATTCCAGTTCCTGCATGGCTTAGGATTTTGTCCAGACATTCAGGTATCCAAATCACAAAGCTATTATCAGTGCCGGATACTTGGTATTCTCAAATATGTAATGAAGGAGTCATTAAAAAGGACAAGTTGTTTCTCCATTGAGATAGAAATGGTCTCTGTGAGTCTTCACAAGGCTTTCACAAGGTAGGGGAGATTGCACTGCATATAATACATGACATACCTGCATATCCATGCATAAATGGCTATGCATTTTTCTAGGCTTGTTCTAGAAAGCATAAACACACAGCATGATAATTATGTCTTTAAGYAGAGCTAATGAAAATTCATTAGCCCATGATAGCTGTGTCAATAAAAACGTGAAGGATGTGCAGCTGTTCGGTAATAGGTCTGGAATTGTGTGTGCCAAACCACTGTTTTTCCGTCTTTACTGGATGGCAGCATCCTCTAGAGCCCTAGGGAGAGRTGCTGTGGCTCTCTGGCCATTCTGCTCGTTACGACTAGCTGAGCTCCTGAGGACGGACTTGATGGTATAACTCGTGTCTGCTGCTGTAGCCGAAGCTGGTGCAGGAGCCAAAGCAATCCCTGAGTCCTTCTCAGGCTGTGTAAGTGTTGGGGGCTCTAAGGAGGCGGCGTGGTAGCTCCTCTTGCAGCCTGGAAGCAATGTAATCCCTACCAATGCCAAGTATGTTCTTATAGTCTTTGTCCACAGCGTGTCTGTATAATAAATCTAATAGCAAAATAGGAAACAGTACACTTGGTCTGTGAAATTAGTTGGTGGATAGTGCTGAGCAGCTCCTGCAGATAATTGGTGTGTTATAAGCAGTGAATAACCTCATATACAGCTCTTAGAGAATCCTACCACACTCAAACAGATGTATAACAATTTAATGCTACTTATAAACTAGGGTAGTGTTATTTGTTTGTGGTTCAAAATCACTTCAGTGTGCGGGGATGTGATTGCTCAGGTTTTCTAGTGGCATCCTAGGTTTCTGTTTGGCTACTGGGGAGTGTGCTAAGGGCACTTCCAAGTGGCCTGATGCTCCTTTTATCTGTGGCATTTACACTCTTCCATCTGCGACCAGTTACCTGCCCCTGTGTACTTCATTGCTGCAGTTGTATGCCCCTTGTTTTGCCCTCATAAATTTATTTGAGCTGACAGAAGCTAAGAGTTCAACAGGAAATGTAATCAATGCCATAGCTTRCTATAGATAGCTATGGATAAGCAAAGCCGTAACTTAGCGTTAGGAGGAATATCAAGTTTCTTCAGCTCTCTTCTGGATGGTTTTCAGATTGCAAAATGCTGAATCATCCTCTTACACAATTTGTGCTGGGAGCCTAGGGAGTTGGGAAGATGCAAGACAGGTTGGTGCCACTCATCTTGGTGCTGGGTTTCCATTAATCTTAGAGGAATCTTCCAGTTCTGGCCTGTCTGCAGGCAGGAAGGGAATAAAACAATGCCAGGGTATATTTGCACTTGCATTTGTAGTTGCATCCTTTGTATTTGCATCCTTTTACTTTTATAGTCATTGTGCTGTTCGAGGTTSACCACATCAACCTCTGCCACTTGCCTGCTTGCAAACTATCAAAATACTGATGACAGAACGGATTACTTGGGCTCCTTCCCCCGTGTGACAGCTTTGCCATCAGAGCGAGAGCAGGAGCTGCCTTATGATTCACCTTTCTTCAGTGTTTAGACGCTAGAAGGAGAAGTGACTTTCTCGAAACTCTGCTAGGCTTGGGAAGTGGCTTGCAAAACCAAGACCTCATCTTTCCCTCGAAGTCAGGCGTGGTCTCTGCATGCTTCCTACAGCTGGTCACTGATTCCGGATCTTTTAGCCTGCCTTTGCATTTGTTTTCTTCCATTCAGGCTATAGTGTTCCTTTTAGAAAGCAGTTCATTAACTTTCTACTGCCTGAGCATTTTTTTTTCAACGTGGCAGCACTAATATGAGAAGTTATCAGCTATTGTCTTCTGCCAGAGCATTCTGTTGTCTCAGCTTTGTACGAGCCAAGGGCTTTAATTGCAGCCCTTAATCTTTCAAAGCGCTTTGCAAAGATGAATTAATTAATTCTCGTAACGCGTTTGTTAAGCAGGTATGGGTGTATTGGGCCCTGGGYTGCAGGGCTTGCCGTGTTCGTGTCTGAGCACCCAGTTAGCTCGCGTGTAGGCACCCTTTTTGGCTTATGTTGCAGAGCTTGGTTAGTCAGGGGCAGCAGTGGTGCCTTCCTAAGAGAGACGGCCACCAGCAGCAGCCCTGCACTGGTCCCACCACGCTTGAGATGGAGGCCCATTGCCTACAGAAACACTAGCCATTCCATTTGGCAGGTGGTTTCAAGGACAAATCTTTYCTTTCATGGTGATTTAGAGGTGTGAATCCCCTCCGGTTAGGCCAGATGCTGACCACAGAATTTGCGCCCTTCTCAGTTGCTTTAAGATTTACTCAGGGCTCTGAAAAGCAGCATTGGTTTTGCAACTGCTGGACTGTTGGTTTTAGCACGATGGAAAAAAAAAATGTACTGTGAAAACGGTCTGCTGGCTTTGGCATTTCAGTCCTGTAATATGAGAGGTTAACTTCTCGTCGCKCCCACCTCTTGGGCACTCCTCTTTGGCAACTGGGTATCTCACAACCCACTTATCCCTTCATGGGGAATTGGCAGAGCCAGGGCAAACGTGGGGCAGAAGATCTCAGTCTTAAAGCCCTTAAGGCTTGGAAAGCAAAGCTCTGTCTTTTCCTATGACACCAAATACCCTTAATTTTGTGGAAGTGTCTTATTTCTCAYGGTGAAAGCAGATGTCCTGCCCAGGAGACAGGACTCCCCGTTTCTCCTGCAGCATCCCCAGAGGCTGGGAAGTTCCTCTAGGTGAGCACCTCAACCCAGCTCCACGGCATTCCCTCCCAGCCATAACGTGTGCACCCAGGTCCACCCTAGGAGCTTCCCRCATGAAATGCTCTCCGTGCTTGGAACGGTTTCTCTGCAGATTGGATGCAGCCATATGTCCCATAAATCTTGGAATGAAAAGATGGGTTGTCTCTTTGATCAAAGTTACCCTGAAGAGTAGCCCGAAGAAGGAGTCTCTGAACCCTTACTTCGTATTCTGCACGTGAGAGTAAATTACAAGCCTTCTTGCTATATATTTCTGAAATATAATGCATCTATGCCAGCGCACAGGCTATAAAATGGAAATGAGACAGACAGCACGCCAGTGTTTTTCTGATGTACAGAGGTGATCTTGGTGATATATGTCAAAAACCTCCAGCCATATTTTAAAAGATCAGGAGTGTCAATTTGCATAATTTCGGATATAATTTTTTTCTTTTTTTYCCTAATGGCTGAAGAATGGTGAATAAAATTTAACTCTCCTAGTGAGGATAAATAATTCAGTTTGTGAAAGTGCAAGTCATACCACTCGTATAGCTGTTACCAGTCACATAAGAATGTATGCAAATGCAGGCTTAAATATCATACAAATAGTTGAGTCATGACTGGAAATGAGGAAATTCTCTCTTCTGTCGTCTTGAGTAAGACGTGGCAATTTTATATGCTTGCACTTGGACCTTCTGCTGGGTTTTAAACAATTAGTGGAGTCAGCGTTTAATGACATACAGAGCTTAGATTCCTGCTGCAGGGRACATGTGTTAGTTGTTTGTAGGGAATTTCTTTCCCCGGTGTCCAGGTGTCACTGAGCAAGAGTCAATGGCAGTCAGTGGTTTCTGTTGTTGTTTATTTTGAACTGCATCTTCACGAGACGAAAATCTCTTCAAATTCATTGTCCATAAATATCGTGGTCTTTTGTTCTTTCCAAAGATCTATTTGGACAAAAAAAAACAATTTTAGTATTGTRGAAGCCAAACTTCGGGAAATATATTTTCTTCCTAATTTGCAGGAAAATGGAATATTTGCAAAATAATGATAATAAAAAAAGAGGAATGAATTAACACCAATCTCCAATTGAAGGAAGAAAAGAACATTTCTTTAATTTCAAATGTATTTTTTAACTGTTCAATTTGGAGGCTCAAAAAAAAATCATTTAAAAGTGAAAAGTCAATATTTCCTTGCAAAAGATAATGTATATTTTAAAATGAGCCTTTCAGCTTTGGCTAAAATTTTGACCTAAATTCACACCGCTCCTTTATTTATTTTTATTTCTTTTGAAGTTTCTGGCTGATTTGTGAATGCCATATCATACCAGAAGTGGAAGCTACACATGGTGGCATAAAGTGCTTGGAAACACTTACCAGAATTGCAACTCACCGTCTATAGGGTAAGAGGAGAACACTTCAAACCACACTTCAGGCTCCGAATTAAGAGAGCAAAGGCAAGTTGACAAATATAACATTGGGACCTGATCAGTTATGKCTTGCTTTACCTAATTTCGGCGTGGAGGGGAATCACAGTGGGTCCTGGCAAACTACAGCCACTAAAACCTAGCAAAACCTAGGGTTTGGAGTTGGGAATGCACAGGCCCCACATGTATGGTCTTCATGTGTGCGAGTTTGTGAGCATTAATGGAATATATGGTGCCTGGAAAAGGATGTTTATTGTGCGGGGTTATTTGGAGAATGGGATCTTCTAGGAGAAGACAAATGGGCTYGCAACTTGTAAGTAAAATGACACTTGTTAACGTGGCATGAGACACAAGTTTATAAGCCAACAGTGCCAGGAACGGTGGTGTTGGCAATGCAGAAGAAACCACGGATGGCTGAGAAGAGTGGTTGAAATTCTAGGCTGATAGCTGGGATGTGGGCTCCCATTCTGAAAATACAGGGACTAAATGTATAGTTTGCAGCAACATATTAAAAATAAAAATCTCTAAGTGGAGCGATGTAAAAATAAGGGTGTTTTTTTCAGCTCATTAAACGTCAGTTTGGCGCTGCACTCGCTTGCAAAATCAACAGCATTCAGACTGCTTCTTGGCATTTGGTGAAAGCAGCATTTAATTGAGGACCCAACTAGTAGCTACAGATGGATCCTATTCCTCATTTTGCTCCTGGACACTTTAATCAACCTGCCTGCGTGGTAGGATCAATCAGCTTCAGCAGTTGCGTTCATTCGTCTTAGTCCTGCCATTCCTCTCACGGCAGCAAGGAGAACATGGTGTAATTGAATTTAGTTGAAGTCTAATACAAGGACAACCTGTGACAAGCCAACTGTGAGAAGCTTGATTCTGAATTTTCAGGACCGGTATTAGTTTTGGATTTCCAGGAGCGGGGAATCCAGGCTCCTGGATAGCTACACTGAGAGACTGGCAATGGAATGGGGATGTGGAGGGTCTTCTGGGGTGTCAGTGTTATTGGGTGTGATTATTGTTACTGCATTTTGTTCAGTTATGTAAAGCACACAGACAAGATCTCAAGGTACATCCAGTGAAGTGGGTGTAGAGCTAGATTTTAGGTTTTGAAGGAGTTTAGCATGATCCACAGGCTCCTCCATAAAGATCTGCAGTGGTCTTATGCTAATGGAGCTAATGCTTTTTTTTTTTTCTCTCTCTTTTTTTTATTTATTTTTTCTGCTCTATTTACAGCCATTTTCCCCGGAGAAAAGAGAAAGGTGTGTTGGTGTGGACACGTGCTGGCAGACTGGCGTGCACGACACCCGTGGTGCAAATTAGCCAAACACAAGCCATTTGGGAGATGGGCTCGGCCAAGGCCAGGCTAACCAGCCTCATTCAGCTGCTCTCGCTGAGTTACCTGAGTTTCCCAGCTCATCAGACTCTCGTCAGCCCTCTGCATGAGAGAAACCTTGCATGTCAGTCAGTCATTTCAGGTAATGGCAAAGAGCAGAGTAAATTACAGACGAACCTTTGAATCCTGAAATWAGGTTCTCTTTGTTTTAAACGGTCTGCGCTTAAAATCGTACMGCAACAACAAAAAACCCCTTCTAGCCCCCTTGCCCCTTCCTTTCTCTCCCCCTCCCAAACCCCAGTACTACAGTCATGGCTTTTTTTCTCATTTTAACCCAAGTTAAAGTAATCTTAGCTGATTGGTGGTGCAGTTATAATTTCTTTGATGTGAGGGCAGGGTCTAGGGTAAACAGAACAGACAAAAGAAATCCCTGATTCAAAACGCAGAGTTCCCATGAAGGATGAAAAGGAATAGGAGAGCACAACAGGGCAGGCAGGGATCCMCTTACGGAGTGCTAATGGCATCTGGGTGATTAGTGAAATAAATTGTGGCGAAATCGTAGCAGTTGTCAAGAAATCAGATGCTTTTTTTTTCTATCGTGTGAAAAATTGCAGCAAAGATGTTAGGTARAAAGTCAAAGATGACTTTCTTAGGATATTCATTTGAAATTCTTTGCTCCTCTTCACCTTTATACATAATCTCTAATTACACTGCAGTTGTGTGCACTTGGCTTGCTGCTTTTTATCAGTGTGCTTTGGAAATCAGTGGGGTGCCAGAAGATAAACTCAGCAGTATGTAGAGGATGTTCTCCTAGGCGTTGGAGCTGGGCAGGAATGAGGCTGTTGAACCACCTTTACCCACAAAATTTTGGAAATCTTTACCCACCCCATTGGAAACAGGTTATACCGTGATACTGCCTGTAGTTTAGGGGGATGTAATTCCCTCATTACATTCCAGTYGGTCCATATTGCAGACACCTTCTCTGGCGCTTTGTCCTGCAGGAGCTGCTGCTCATGGCAGTGGTGATTTCCTCTAGTTCCTGAGCTATTAATACCTAACCTGTATTAATGCCTAATCTAAGAACTGACTTAGGTCAACTATTAAAAGGCAGAGTTAAAAAATAAAGCTATTTAAATAAATATTTATTTAAATAATTATAAATAGCTATTTAAGTAATAGCTATTTAAATAATTATAAATAGCTATTTAAATAAAGGTAAAGAAAACTATTGAAAGGAGACTAGCTCAAAGCTTGTTTGCCTTTCTGCTGCTCAATACATTTCCTTGGGGGGCAGCGTTTGACCTCGTTTGTGTCTGGATCTCGCTCACAACAAAGAATCTTCCCGCCTCAGACCTCACCAGGCTGGAACCCGCCTTGGTTCCAAACCCAGGAGCAAAACAGCTGCCTGGGAAGGGCGGGATCAGACAAGGACACTCTTAATATTAGGTCTGGTTTTTTGCACTAAGCAGTTGCTCGTTTTCTTATATCCACGCAACAGTAGGGAGCAGGGGTGGGAACATGAGCTTTCTCCCCATCACAGAGTGTGTGTTTCATGGCAGCATCCCTTCACAGCCTGTCGTTTGAGGAGGAAAGTGCAAACTTGGGTGCAAGTAGTTGGTGGGAGCTTTCCTACCTTTSCTACCTAAGCCATAAGTCTCTTATGGCTTAATTTACTGAAAAAACAGCAGAAGCTTTCCTTGCTCTTTTATGTGGAAAGCTCTGCATCATTGTAAGGCAGTGCAAAGAGAGGAGAACTTTACATGCTGCCTGTCARCAGAGCATGTCAATGGAAGAGCATTAGTAATAAATGCCATGGTGCGCTCTAATTACCGCCGCCAGCTCTGCTCCCTGAGGCGGGATGTTCTCTCCATCGGGGTCATGCTGCAGCACATAGTAATTAAATCTCCTCAGCATTATCTGCTTTCTGGAAGGCAGCAGACGTCATGCACAAAGCAGYGGTTTATCTGCAAAGAAAAGAATACATCCCAGAGCAAGGAAATATCTTTATCTTTTGAAATAGATATCATCTATTATTAAAGCAAAGAAAAATGAGTGCCTGCCGGGTTTTCTGCTCTCCTTAATAGTCTGTTTTAGGATGAAATAATGACTAGAAAGAGGGAAGAGAAGTACGCTCACACATGAAAGCGCAAATACTGTTGTTTAGTAAATACGTGTTTCTATTAAAATTACCATTTCAACGAGCTGTGGTAGGAAGTGCAGCTAGAAGGAGCTCTCTGCCCTTTGTATGGAGAAATTGCACGTTTGATGGAGGAACCAGGAGCTGGTTTAGTTTCAGGTCTAGTAAATTCAGGGGCAAACTGCAAACCTTGATATGCGTGTGTTTGCTTTGGGTTTCTGATGACCGGTCTCATCCACATTAACACTTACATTTTTGATAGGCATCTTTAACAACTACTTTTGCATCTTGCTTTGTTAGAGCTGCAAAATATATSTCTACCCAGGCAAAAACCCCTATTTTTCAGTCGGGAAATATAATCAGTACTTGAGGACACAGTAGAAAGTAGATTTTTTTCCAGARTGCCTGAGAAAACTGAGAACCCACTTGCTGTGTGAGGTCAATAGCACTTGTACCCTTACTTCTCTCGATGGCTACTAAAAATGCTTATTCCAGGAGAGATGAGCTGATTCTCAGCGAGTGAAAAACATACTGCATTTACTGAATTTGATACATTCCAAGAAAAGTAAGTCTGAAGCACTATAATCCAGTTTCTCAGTTGGAATGAGTGGAAGGTGAAAAAACCATGGAATTTTCATTGCAAATATTCAGTTATAATGCCAACACAAATCATTAAACCCAGAGGTATCTTTTACTAAAGAATTTTTGCTTGAGGTTTTTTTTTTTTTTGGT
The DNA here is from genome assembly GCF_003342845.1 of Nothoprocta perdicaria. Classification (NCBI taxonomy): domain Eukaryota; kingdom Metazoa; phylum Chordata; class Aves; order Tinamiformes; family Tinamidae; genus Nothoprocta; species Nothoprocta perdicaria. The sequence goes on along the minus strand of NW_020454960.1, from coordinate 149,600 downwards.
TGTGTTTGCAGCACCATCACTGGAGGCCAGATGCTTAGAAAAGCTCAGAGTCTGTTTAAGGCTACAGCCCCTAGGACAGCCCAGTAGAAAGCAGTTTGTGTGCTAAGTAGTTTTGAAACCTATTACGTTTTCAGAGTGACCAGTCATTTGGTGTTTTAATTATCTGATCCATAACAGCATAATTATCTGGTCCATAACAGGCTGCATCCCATAGCCCATCTATGGTGGTGTTAATATGGAATATTAACACTATAGGGAGTTAATATGGACTCACATGTTTTACAAAAAGCTTGAGTCAAGCCTGCACTGTGTTTGAAGTTCAGAAAATCCAACTTAATTGTGYTGCTGAGTGTAGGTTGCTACTGATTTGCAGAATAGTTGACATGGTGGTGGCCTCCTTCCCACCACCCTTGCCTTTGATGGACACAGATCTTCTCCTAGATGGATGTGTTTCATGAACACAAACAGTGCAGCTGCGCATAAATACAGTGTGATTATGGCAAGCCCAGGTTAGCCAGAACACACTTAACTTGGAAGAGAAATGCTGAGACTGCTGCCACTGCAGCTCAGCAGACCTGGGTATCATCAGCTAGTGACTGCTGGAGTCAGATCAGCTTGAAGTGATTTATGCTGGACTTCCAGGACAGTGACRAGGCGCTTGAACCATCTCACGTACCTGAAGTGGGTTTAGATATTGAATGGCAACAGCTAACGGCAATACTGTTAGCATTAATCCTGACTTTAATGGAGCTGTTTTGGTCTCCTGCCAAGCAATTACAATAAGTAGTRTTCAACCAGGTGTTACGTGAAGGAGTTTCTTCTCTGTGGTATAATTCAAGAGTTAGCAGGTAGAGTTCAAAAGCTGAAATAGGGGAAGAATGCAGTAGAAATGGATCCTATCACTCTCTTGTCATTCAGCACATGTTTCCTCGTTGCTTTCAAATGCACAAGGACCTAAGTGCTGGACTCACTGATGATTTTTCTCGATCCAGGTTTGTGCACTGAACCTTACCCTGCCTTAGGTCAAATCCAAGATTTTCWCCTTCGGAGAAGTGCAAACCTGTAACTGTGGATTAAGTTCTGACTGATTTTGAACTGGGAGTTCAGCCCAGGTGTGGTGTTCTGATGCAAAGTTTTAATCCAGGCCTGTTTCTTACTTCAGGTGTGTTCAGATTTGGCTTTTCTTTCCMAGGTGGGCAGCAGGGCAGTCCTGCAGAAGGAGGATATTGTTTTTACCATATGTGATATCCTGACATTTTCTTCTTGAAAGAAATGGCATTGCCCTTCTGCAGTAGACAGGAGGTGAAATATTAAGATCTGAGGAGCTAAATAAAAAGTTATTTTATGTTTTCAAGTATGAATAAATAAAGTCTGTCTTCACAGCACTAGAATATAGATATGTTGCATGGCATTGGAACTGCACATCTGTTACCTGATATACAATCCAATCAAATTGTGTATTTTTTTCCCCAATTTCATGTGCTCCCAAACAAATTCTTCTATTAACCGAAATAGATCTTCTTTTATATCTGCACCCAAATATAGCTATACTGTTAGATTCCTTGTCTGTTACTCTGAGTCCCTAGCACTATGCAAGAGCATCCCATAAAATAAACTTTTGCTGCTAATGATATTACAGCTGTCCAAAGACATCTGCTCTTTTTTACTGCTGTACATCTTTTAGTGATGTGACAGATGATATATTTAAGATCATGGCACAGGAAGAAAACTGGCATTTCATCTTCAAAAAGAAGAAAGAAGAGCTACTTTCTGCTGACAGTTGGTTAGAAGGTCAGTGAGCTTAAGCAGTTGTGTGCAAATTTTCAAATGATGCTATTAGACATCAAGCCAGGTCCTTGACATCACCAGAGCCACTGCAAAATTGGAGGGTGGTATCTTGGCTATGGGTGATGATTTTTTTTATTGTGGCATTGCATCATTTCGAATGAACACCATCAAACTTCACAGGAATTCTGCGAACAGCATCAAATGTCACAGAAAATTTATGATCAGATCACTATGCATTTTGGTTTCCTCTCTTCTCCTCCTTTATCCTTTTATGTGAAACTGTAAGATGTCCTGTTAAAGGGCTGTTCAAAGTGGAGACTCCACKTTGAACAGCCCTTTAACAGGACATCTTACAGTTTCACATGAASAGCMAGAGACACACTATCCTTGTGAGCTCTTGTCTTTTTTCCCCACCTCTCYGTGGATCACAGAATCACAGAGTGGTTGAGGTTGGAAGGAACCACTAGGGATCATCTAGTCCAGCTAGACTCCACCACCTCTCTGGGCAGCCTGTTCCAGGGCTCTGTCACCCTCACAGGAAGGAAGTTCTTCCTCAAATGGAGATGAAGTTTCCTGTATTTCAGTCTGTACCCATTACCTCTTGTCCTGCCAGTGGTCACCGCTGAGAAGAGCTTGGCCCCATCTTCTTTACCTTCTCTCTTCAGGTATTTATACATATTAATCAGATGCTCTCTCACTGTTCTCTTCTCCAGGCCAAGCAGGCCAAGCTCATTTAGTCTTTCCTCATAAGGGTGAATGACCCGACACCTGTGCTTCCCTCATGTGGTTCCTGCGAGTCTTGAGCCTGTGGTGGGGGCAGAAGCACCTGGGCATCTCCTGGCTGATTCTCCACCTCAACTGCAGGCTTCCTTGCGGAAGTGTATGTTAAGGAAAGGTCTTCAAACCCAGGGAATTATTCCAACAATGTGGATGGATAACAGTTGGGGTCTGGATATAATTGTAGGGATTGGGATGGATATAATTGGGATGGATATAAGTGCAGGGATTGGCTTTAGTAGACTTAGTAGTAATGTTTTCATTGGCTTGCAGTCCCACTCATTGCTTGGGGATTCCCATGGTGGAAACCCCTTTCTGTGCACTCAGGGATGCAGCTATGGATAGAGAGACACTGGAAAGTACTTGGAGCAAAGCACTGACAAATAATCTGAGTTTCTGGCTCCAAGATAAATCTGTCAGTGTAGTCAGTTCCCAAGGAAGTCTTTTTGTCTCTCTGTCATATGTTGGTCTGGAGCTGCGCTTTGCTTATCAGGACTCAAGATGACTTTATTTTGGGGGACTTCTTTATAGTCATGCAAGCACTAAGTGTTTAAGTGACTGTAATCACTTTTAAAAAGTGGACATAAATATAATGTTGATGGGGTAATAAGAATAAGTCTATGCATGGCAAGTGCCTACGAGTTAGCTTGGCCGTGAGATAGGGGCTCTAGCTGCTGTGATGCTTTTCCTGGGTGTCTATGGGTCTCATGGACCCATGTCTCTAGGGTCTTATGACCCTCGAGCTCACCTGCCAGGTAACCCAAGTGTCAGCAGCCCTCACCGTGGGACWGTTAATCAGAAGGCAGTGCAGGGCTGAGCACTGAGAAAGAAAGACTGCAGTGAGTTTGCCATCACCAGCACAGCTCTCTGCTCATCGTTGTCAAACCCTGTACCACTTACCCTGCATCATTTTGGCTTGGTTCTTCATTCTGTACCTTATCTTTTTCCCAGTACACAGATTTTCTCTTGCTCTGTGTCTGTGGGCTGTCTGAGAGCTATGGAAGATGTTGGTTCAGGAGTAACATTCATCATTTAACCGACCACGATCAAAAAAGTTAGTGCTTGCAAGGCTTTATCTAGAGTTCTTCCCTTTTATGCGCTTTTAAGTGCTGCTTATAGAGATTACCATTAAAATGATGTTTATAAACAAAAACTTCATTGCATTATATGAAATAACACAGCTCCTTTATATTTGTACAATTTGACTCAGTGCGCTTAGGAAATGTTATTTTTCCAAAGTCAAGTGTTCTAGATAAGGCAGGACTTGAGCTTTTTGCATTTGCAACACTGAGTCTATCTTTGAGAATGAGTCTSCTCACTTAAAGTACTAAATTAATCTCTAGGAAACCAAGTGATCATCCTGAATTTCCAAAAATCCTGAATTCCCCAAAGCTCCTGCTGGTGTCAAGAGCGTAGACATGCGGAAGCGTCAGAAAATTGAAAACAAAAGTTCCCTTGTAGGTCTGGCTGACTTCAGGTATCACACTTCAAAAGCATCTATGCAAACTTCCCTCTAGCAAAGCGTTCAGTGAGTTTATTGCTTATATTAAAGCTGTTGTGTTCACATCAGTGAATCTTTGGCAATCTTCCTGCCTTTCCATGCTACCAAGAATTGATGATTGGTTTGTTTAGGTGGGGAAAGGAATGAAGGAGGAAAAATAGCATTTTTTTTTTAAATGGAGCTATATTCGGGACTATTTTTAAAAACTTGTCATTTGCAAAAATTGTAAACAGTAAAAGTATTTGTATTTCCTCTTGTGGTTTGACTGAATACCAACAATGGCATAGGAGAGAGAGCTTCTTAAAAGACTTGATAGTTTCCCTCTTTGGTAGRGAGCAAACGGTAGCTCATATAGCAAGCGGGATCGTTTGTATTAGGTACTGCGGTTCTGACAGATTAGTAATAAAACTGCAAAAGCTTTGCTTTAAAATCYCGTGCTTGCAAAAGATTGATGACAGGACAGAGAATTCCATTTGTCCTGTCCAGCGTTTTGGGCTTGAAAAGTTGAAGATAAAGTATGAAATTATTTTTAAGAGAGAGTGCAAAGTAGTTGAGCAGATAATTTTCAGGGAGCAGTGGCTTAAAAAGTATTCTTTTGAGAGCCTGAAGCTGTGCAGCGAATGCTGGGCTTTGCACAGGGGCGGCAGCTGAGTCCCCTCTGATGGCTTAAGGCCAAATGCTCGTCCCTTTTTTTCAGGTAAATGATTTACAGCGTGGTTGTACCTTCAAATAAGGCCCCTCACCTTCTCTCTGGGATGTCCTGTGTAAAGTCAGTCCTTGCCAGCCTTAAAATGACTGTTAGTGTCATTTTAAGGGATTCAGATCAATTCATCCTGAATTGCCTCATTCAGGATGATTTGAGTATCTAGAGGGGAGAGGTTAGAGACGAACCAAGATTTGTTTTAAAGGCAAGCAGCTATCGCCCAACTATACTAACAAATCATGGCTAGCTGCATTTAAGCAGCTCGCTTGGGTTTTGCCATGGCAAGCTTAAGCTTGTTTTGCTTGGGTGTTCTTGCTAAATCGGGGTGCAAAATGACAGTGTATTTCTTCAAACAACTACCTTTAGGATTAGGGTTTACTACAACAGCTTTTGTTATGTGTCTGTCCTCATAGTACAATGGTGTTTAAGAAAAAAATGAAAAAACAGCAACCTTTTAAAAGAGAAACCTTTAAATCTGATCTGTTGCAGAGTAAAGACATAGGTAAATACATATTTAAGTCATCCTTAAAGTCAGCCTCTCCTCCCAAATCATTTTTTTAATGTTATTTATTGAAAATAACTGAGTATGCTGTTGATGTAAGCATATTGGGAAACATTGTATTCAGAGGATACAAATGCAGTTTGCCTCCATGCAGGAACCACTGTAGGAAAGGTGAAGGAGCAAGAACGGGTGGCTGGAGGTTAGGGAGCATCCCAGGTAAGGTCCTTTGAATGTCACCATGCCCCCTGTACTCACACTGCTTAGGGGTGCTGCTCAGGGTGGGTGCATTCAGYTCTCATCTCAGGTTTGGTACCCTAAATGCTCTTGTAGCAGTGGAAATAATGTTTTTAAAGTGTTCTTCTGCCCAAATTGAGTGCTGGTAAGTCTTTATTCTCTCTGATAGGATGAGCAATGTCTAGCATGGTGTTGAGGAGCTGTAAATGAATCATGGTCCGAGCTTGCATTTAGGATTAGAAAGGAAGGAAAGACATAGGATTTTCAAACACAGGGTCCACATCCTTGAGAAAGGTCTGTGTTAATACGAGAAGACAGAGGTGATTTTTCAGAAAACCTGATGGAAGGGGCAGGGTTTAAATAATATTTCTACTTTCCTAATGTATAGCTTTAGCAAGAGGCAGGAGCCTAACTTCTACCTGCAGGTTTGTAGCTACTCTTTTAAACTGGCCGAGATGGGGTGGACAAATGCAAAACCCCTTGGTCCTGTCTTCAAAAGCCCCTGCACTTGCCTGTCAGTCCTCCTTTGGTCCTCCTTTGACCTTCCTTCCAGGCAGGGGAATGCAGGAGCTGCTGGGCTTATGCTGGTCTCTGGGCCACAGCCCTGGCCTGCAAGTGCCCACTGATGGATCCAGTTTTACTTTATCTCTGCCTCCCGTCAGGGCTYTCGTTTGGCCTCATGGAGTAGATTTCCATTTGTGTCCTGACATTGTGCAAATTTGTTTTCAGGAAAACGTCCGGAAATCATATGATCAATCTTCCTTGTAATGCTTGTGTTGGACATCRACTTTCGTATGTCATGCAGTTGGTTATCTCATCTTGCCAGGAAAAAAAACATTCTTTTTGAAACTATTTTCGCATCTCCTTCCCTATCTTTTTTTTTYCCTCACTTTTCYTTTTTTTTCCAATTGCATGTCTTTCCCTATCTCAGGACATAATATTTGGGCACTCTTTTTGTGTGAGGTTGCTTGGTGATGTAAAGATCTTAGTCATGCTTAGTGATATTCCTAAGAATAGATTATTGTCTTCTCTGTGGTCGGTGTCAGAATCTTCCGTTCTCAAGAGGCATCACTTCAAAATAATAATAATAATAATAATAATAATAATAATAATAAAGGTAATTAAGTATTTCCAAGGCAAATGTGTCTGAGCCCAAATCTTCCTTCAGGTATTTTGGTGCTTCCACTGAATTCTAGGATCTTCCTGCCTGGGAATGCAGAGAAGGTTTTGGAATGACAGTGTCTTGAAAAAACACAGTTTGATTTGGCAGTTTTGTTCCCTAGAGAAATAGGTGAGAACACAGCTGCTGTGATGCTGTACGAGTTCTTCTTGCATTTGTTCTGCTTAAAAACTAAAAAAATTCAAGTTCAAAGACGGGTCAGGAGAAGAATTTTGACGATCGTGATCCCAGATTTAAATAAGCAATTGTTCAGGGTAATGACTGGAAGTCCTCACTACTGATCTAACATGTTCCYGAATGAAGGATATTCTTCCTTCCTTTGGAAAATACCACTTGTCTTCTCCTTCCTGCTGCAACCATTGCTGAACAGGGCCCTTTTTAAGTTAAAACACAGCAGCTTCATGATGGAGATGAGCCTTTTTCTGCCTCTGTGAAGCACTGGTGCTGTAGCCTTTGGCAGCATTTCTTGCAGGACACAGTAATGCTGCCTGAGTGTTGAGCACCATATGCCTTTAATGGCAGGCTTTTAAAATACTTTATAGGGTGTTTGTATGGGATGGAGTAAAACTAAATAGAATTGCATCGCACATTTCCCACAGAATTTGCTGTAAACCTCTCACGGAGCAAAGGTTGTTGCAAATTAATTGAAGTGGTCCTGCTGAAATGAAGTTTGCCTTTATGGTTTTTACCTTAATAGTTAGCAGTGTAGCAGTATAAGCGGATCATAAGATTTATGTTCTCAAAATAGAGTGCAAACACTATTTTTCTTAGTTTAAGTGAAAAAAATGGCAGTGTACATGTGTAATTCATTAACAATCATTTTTTGCAAGCAATTTGACCTCCTGTGTAGTAACTAACTTTTCAGGGACCTCTATTCCATTTATATAACCCTGATGCAACAGGCATATCCTCTGAAGGTGAATTTTCCTGAGAAAAATCTGCATTTGTAGCAATATCCTTGTGCTAAGAGATGAGTAAGTGGTGGTGCTTGGCTTTAAACTGATGAGGTGGAAGAAAAGCAAATGCCGTTTTGCTCCTCACCTCATTTCCCACCATGAGCAGCAGCAACGTGGCCTGCCCAAGCCAGGTCCTGTGCAGAGCCCTGTCTGTTGGGCTTGGCATCGGCTTAACCCCAGGGTGCCGTGCCCTCGACCTAGCCTAAGGAGACCAACAGCCTTGTTCAAGGAGGGTTTGGGGGGGAGGCTGTTTTTGGGAAGACCCAAATGATTTATTGGTTAGCACAAAGCAAATATATTCTTTTAAATGGGTGGTAATTGCAGCATCTGCTTTAGTGCGTGCACTTTGTTATATGCTGACAGCTTTAGTCATTAAGAGCCTTACTAAGAACACAGACTTGAGTTGAAAGAAATAGAAAAGTTTGCAAAATCTTTTTATGCTCAATTCTGATGTAAAAAAAAAAAAATAAAAATCCTTGTCCTTGATGTATAATGTCAATTTTCATGCTGAAGTGCTCTACCTGTGAAATTTCATCTTAGAGTGCATTTTAATAGCTGAGCTCTTAACCTTTCCAAATAAAAGCATATAATGGAAATAATGATAGAGTGGAATTCCAGCCTTAATTTGAGCTGTGTTAGAAAGGCTGGGTATAACATTATTCTATTACCTTTTCCTTTCTCRAAAATAGGCATGTACGGCTCTCGGTTGGCTTTACATATATTCATACGCCATTCAGCACCCTTGACTCAGGCTGATGAGATATTACCTAGGTAATCCAGCTCATTTGTCTTCAGCTGTTCGACCTGTGCACGGGGTTATTCACCGGTGGCACCTCTTCGACTGGATTCTTAGACTGGTTTCTAGCAGTAATATGTACGTTTGTTTGTCCTCCAGTCATACTAAACGCTGAAAACTATATGTTTAGGTGCAAGGGTATTTTCACATGCCAAGCTGAGCCTCAGYTCAGGAAATACTGTTTGGAAAAGAACTGCAGTGCTTTGCCTTTACAGACTGTTCCAACTTTATGCTGGCATGGATGGACTTCGGTGTGGCAGTGATCTGGACGTGGTGTGATGGAGGGTCCCATCCGCTTCCACCTCCCCTGTGCTTTCTCATCAGTTATTAGTGGAACCTCATTGCTCGCAGAGAGCAGCGAGGTCCAGCTGAGCTGACTCGGAGGAATTCAAGGAGCGACCCTGGGAATCCTCCATGGGGGTTAACATTAAGAAAGCTCCCAGCGAAGACTGGTGGCACATGCCATGCCCAGCCTCTTTGTGCAGGGCCCTTAGGATGCAGCATCTGAGACGGACTTGCCTGGTTAATCACAGAATCACAGAATATTCAAGGTTGGAAGGGACCTCTAGAGATCATCTAGTCCAGTTAATCACTGAGACACACACTCTCCAAAAATATCACCGTGTCCATGCAGGCCACTTAGGCTTGCGTTACAAAGCCCAGCCTATTACAAGGTATTTTTTAGTACTGTTTCAGCTAATACGATAAATGTCTTGTGTATAGCCCATGTGGCTACAGCCCATATGATGAGAAATTGGCACTGCTGTTTTTGTGATGACTCTGAAAAATTTTATACTGAGACATGACTGCAGTCTTCCAGGCTACCCAGAAGTGGTGTTGCTCTCTAGCATCAGCTTAAAAACATTCTAGGCCCCACAATCTGAGAATGCTTGATTTAGATGGGATATCCCTTGCCTCTCTCTATGGAGAGAGAATATATATTCTCTAATAGAAAAAGGATCTTAGAAACAAGCTGYGTCCCTGGATAAGAAAAATATCCCTTGGATGTAAATAGCCCATCAGCATTAGGTATGTTAGGTATGAAAAAAGACATGCTTCCCCTCTCCACCCASGGGGCAGTGGTGAGTCACTGTAAGAGCCTTTTCTGTGTTTACAATGAGGTTAACCCCGTGAGAGCCCATGTGTCACACGATAAGCTAGCCGATATCACTTGGTTTGGGACTCCACCATGAAGAATGCTTTCCATAAGTGTCCATAAGATTCCCTAAGTATCACCTTCAGAAATTATTTAGTGCCCTTTCTCGTTAAAATACGAATGTTTTGTGCCAGGGCGAGTGCTTGACAGCTGCTGTGTGTACAAACAAGAAACCTTCTCGTGTGTCAGTAGCAATAACTWGGCAAGGAACCTCCCCTAGGGTCCGTGTCTGCAGCGCGGTGCTGTGCTGCAGCGTGCCCACGCTGGCACCCAAAGAGCTTCAGTAATACAAGACCATGACCTGTTTTCTCTTCTCCTTTGAATACCTATGTACTCCAGCTAGTCTAGGTAACTGCAGTATGGAGCTGGGCACGTTGGAAGGTGATTCTGGTGCTGGGCTGTGGGAGTCACAGCTCGTTTGGGTCACAGCTTGGCACGGAGCTGAATCACATATGGGAAGAGAAAAAAAAATCCACCGTCTTCCTGGAGACTTGGAGCATGTTGGCTTAGTAAAAGCAGAAAGAATAGTAAAGGGTGATACTGAAGGAGGAAGAAATGGTCTTTCTGGTCCACTTTGCTAGAAACTATATAGAGACCATATCTGCAATTCAGGTTAGCTTTGTTTGCCGTGATTCCAACAGCATATTGCAATAGCAGTGTCTCATTGCCTCAGTGTCTGTATACCTCACAGGGGAGTGACGATGATAAAGATCCTGCAGGTGTCTTTATGGGGTGGTCTGCAATTCAAGCTGTCCTCAGTCCCGAGGAGGTGACAGCGTGATTATCAGCAGCACAGTGCGGGTGCTGCAGCCTCCAAGGCTCCCAGCAGCCGCGCGGCACAGAGAGATGTCCTCTCCACCACCAAGAGCTTGTGCTCTAGGATCTTGGCAGAGCTTGGCACGTCACAGAGCAGCTTGACGTGGGGAGGAAAAGCACAAAATGGCCCAGTAATAGAGAATGGCTGAGAACACAATGGGCTAGCGAAATCTGCATCCAAACTTGGAATCAGTTCTCACCGTAACTGGCACCTGATGGCAATTCTTGAGAATCGCAAAGATACCTCTTCCAAAATGCTGTTTTATGTAGGTGTTATTTATGTTCTACAAAATACAGATTTCAGGGGTTCGGTTGTTTGGTTTGGTTGTTTTTTTGTTGTTGATTTATGAACAGCACATGTTTAACAGGCACTTTGTGGCAAATATAGTTCATGCAAACACCACATGGATATGGGATATATGCAAATAAAGCAAATAAAGGTAAGACTTGAATACCTGCCATTAGATACTAGTTTATTCACTGCCTTGAATGTCTGCCATTAGATACTAGAGGACTCACTGCAGTACGATAGATCAATAAATCTCTAAGGGCATTTTCTTTATCTTGAATTATTCTTAGAAGAGAAAGAAACAAGCTTCTTTCCTAGAACTACGAAATTAGGTAATGCTAATTACAGTAAAATTAGTATTTTTTCAATCTTCAATACTTCAATTAATATAAAATTGATATTTAACTGCTCCCTTTTCTTTCTTACACTACAGAGTGCTGTGGTGTGTAAATGATTGTGCTTTGATTCAGTTGTGCATGAATAGTGCTAAGTGCTCTTAAAAGTGTTATTTGGCGTTTGCACACAGTTGTGCACATTTAAAGATGGAAAACCCCAAGTCAGTGATCAGCAAAGACATACAAACACCTCCCTCCCTATGTTAAAATTCTATTTTGCCACACAAGTGGGAATATTATCATCAAGTGGAATTTATACCCCTTCATGTGTGTGGAATAGCACATGAGTGAAGCCTGTTTATATGGAATTGTGAAGTACAGTTTTTATTTCAAATAAATTTAAAGTAAAATCGCATCAGAGATTGGTCAAACTCTTCTCCTTGGAAGTTAACTGGAATGTGTTTACCTGTGTTCTGCCCTTTCAAAATCCCACCTAGGCATGCTTTTTTCTGGTGATTATAATCAGTTAAATTTTCAGAGCTGGGAATGCCTAGTTTGRGATGTGCCATTCTCTTTAGGACTATTTTATAGGCTGGTGTAATTGCACGTGGTTCTGCAGTGGCCTGGCAACATCCTGGTGATAAGCTACTGGTTACAGGTGCTCTGTAGGCTCTATTTCTTTGTCAGATCTTACCTTCATGTTACTCTAACAGAAATGCAGCCGTGATACTTTCTAATGCTTGGTTTTAAGAGCAGTTTTAAATCTCCCAAGAGTATGACTCCAGTTAGCAGGCGTAGCACTAGGTGCTGCCCCAGCTGTCTTCTTTTTGTTGCTTCAAAATCTCGTTTCTGTAAATCAAGTCATTTAGCCCTGGACACTTTTTGCCCTACATGAGAAGCTGATCAGCAGCCACAGATCTTTGTTCTTCAAAAACTAGTGATGAGAGGCAGAAAAAAAAAAGGAATCACAAGTTGTTCAAAACTCTGAACTCCCACCTTGAGCTGCTGGCTAGCTTTTTATCTGCTAACTGCCCATCACAAACAATACCCGTATCCCATGCAGCTACTCTATTCTCATATATTTAAGTAGTAGTTTTTGTTTGTTTGTTTGTTTTAAGCATTCAGACCCCCTGCAGCATCCTCTGTGAAGGCTTGTGGGGAGTCAGTGTGCTTTGACATTGCCCTGTGGTGCTGTCCTATGGGCTGCAGGAGCCCCAGGCTCCTGGTGCTGCTCTCACCTGAGCCTGAGGGKTTTTTTGGGACAAGATGCAGCCTTTTCCTTGTCCCTTCTCCACCTGCAGACAGTGAAACAGCTGCCCCATTTGCTCAGGGGCTTGAGAAAGAAGTGCCCAAGKAGGAGTGATAGAAGGAAACAGCCAACCGTTTGCTGTTATTGCAACTGTAATGTACAAAATATATCAAATATAGCAAATATATCAATATATGCTCAATATATCAAATATATATCAAATATCAAATATATTCAAATATAAATATAACTGTAAATATAAATATATTCAAATATATCAAATATATCAATATATGCTCAAAATATATGTCATTTATGTATCTGCATTTAAGACCCAGATTGACTGGACACCCTTTTCAGCTTGTGCTCCGTGTCGTTGGCTGCCCTGAGTTTCAGACCTGTGGAGGAAGGAACAAAATTCTGAATGGCTCAGGGGAGAAGGGGGGTTGTGGAAGGCAGCCTGAAACAGACCACCAGCCTTTCCTTTTGGGGTGAGCTATGCCAAACTGCTCACAAATTGCTCGCTTTCTCCTCAAAGTGCCAGAGATCAGCTGGGGCTGGGCTACAGGAGTTTGTGGCATGTTTTGGGATTTTTTTTTCAGGTTCAATGCATGTGTAAGGGAGAGATTCTTGTATGCACAATSGTCAACAGAGACCAAGGGATTCTCCCTGGAAGCAAAAGGTTTTCATAAACTCATCTTTGCTTAAAGATGAGAGTTGGCTTAAAGAATACAGCTGAGGCTTCAGGCAGATAGGCAATACCAGAGAAATACATCCATAAGTGAGATTAGACTCTCTGTTTTCAGACGTGCCTGTTTAAGGAATATTAGCTTCTTGGGGATTGAGATTGCACGCATGCAGTAATACAAGGAAGGCATGATAATTTAACATGGCAATAGAGCAGATCAGCGCGAAGGGATTTGGGCTGCTGTTCATTTAGGTTGCCCAAATCCCTGAGTCTGAGTGGTGAGGAAAACCTGGGAAGTGGTTGCTGCCGTTTTTCACCAACAGCCAGAGTTAAACAAGCTGCCAACCTGCAGGGTGCAAATCYTTTGCTCTTGCTTAAGAAGGATGAGCATCGTTCTTCATAAGGAGGGAAACGTGTACATCAGTTTACTGCTGCTGAACACACTGCTGCTTTGGAGTTCATTATTTGGGAAGGGATTAATTCACTGTTTAGGCTAATGATTTGGATGCAGTTTTATTTATTTCACTGACAGCAAAATACTCCTGAAAGTATTTCCTGCATCTTCCAAACAAACTGCTCAGCTGAGGTGCCAGTGTAGCACTGCGTGCCTAGCTCCCTTCCTCAACCCTCTTCCTTGTGAAGAGACAGCCCTTTGCTATCGGGCTCATCCGATTGCAGCCTGTCCTCCCTCCCCGTCCCCTCCTTTTATTACCTAAGTTCTGAGCGATGGGCTGAGTTATTAGGCTGGAAGCTAGGTTTTGCTAGGCTGCCGGTGGCAAAGGCCATCAGGAGAATGTGTGCAAGGGGTGCACCCTTGTGCCTGCCCGGATAGACCTGTCTGATAGTGTAAGAGCTGCTTGCACTCTTTGGGATGGATATCTGCATGCTCAGCAACCTGCTGACTACAAGGGCCAATTTTTTCTCTTGTGCAGGGGGCATCTCGCACACACTGCAATATAAAGCTCCAGCTCTGAAAATGTGTTGGATCTTTCCGGGCAAATGCATCTTGGAGTCATTGCTGCGCAGCAAAGACCAGCGTCAAGTGAAGGCACGCAGAGCTGCACTGGCTCCAGCGTCGCTTTCTTGGAAAATGTTGCCCTGTCCTCTGTGTCAAAAGACCATTCTGAAGTGAGCCAAACGTGAGTGTGCGTCCTGGCAGGTGAAGACACTACAGAAAAATTAAGCTCTCTGTAGGATCGGCTGAAAAATGAGGATGAACTTTTGTTTAAAAAAAAAAAAAAAGAGGCTTCATATTTTCTGCCATACTTTCTCCTTGTTTCTTTGAGGGGATGAATTGAAAATGGTTGCTTTGGAATTAGATGGAAATGAAACATTTTTCATTTGGATTTTCATTTTGGATTTTCATTTGGAACATTTTCATTTAGGTGCTCCTTGAAGGTGACTGAAATATTTGTTTTTTTCTCCCCCAAGATCGTGGCTCCTTGTGCCACGATTTATCTCTTTGTGCATTATTTATCTCTTATCTTAATCCACTTTTCTAATGATAGAAAAAGGAGAGGATGGGGCAAACAAACAACAAAAAGCAAAACTTGAAAACTCGTCAGATTGTATCTGATATATATCAGATACATAGAATTTGTTTTACTTGGAAACATTTTACTAAAATTACACAAATCCTTGGGCCATAAGACAATACTGTTTAATGAAAAATGCTTCCCCTGACAAACTTATTTTGGGTTCTGAAAAATCTTGCCCTCAAATGAGTTTACCCAATCCTGAGTGAAGTAACTAAGGCAGAAATGTAATTTCCAGATGTAGCAGTAATACAAATTAGATTACAATGTGTTTTATAACAAAACACTCTTTTTTGGTAAGCAAATAGCATAATAGTGTATGAGGACTTTGAATTGTTATTACTATATAATAGTAATCACTTGAACATGATGCCAGAGACAGTTTATGCCTGTAGGGTGGCCAAGACTAGGGATTTGGGTCTTTTTTTGCCAAGTTTTTCTGCAGGAGAGCAGGGATGAGGGAAGGGTCYACCTGTTTTCAGACATCCATCAGGCAGGTATTTAGGATTTAATGCGTCATATTCACACATTATGTGTCAGGGCTGATGTGTCAGRACTAATTCCCTTGATTAAGCATTGTGTTTGGTGCTTGTACGGTGCCTGTGTCCTCAGGTTTTGGGCTGTCCTGTGCAATACACGGACCTCAGTTCAGAAKCTAAACCACGTTAACTGCACCTAATGAAGCCCCTAATGAAACTTGGAATATATAGTGTGCCTGTGAATACCGTTTTCAAAAGCAACAGGTTGTAAAACCAATGGTAGAAACAGACCTCAGAAAGACAGCTCTATTTATCAAACCCACATTTTCCTATTATAAAAAAAAAAAAAAAAGGAAGAACCCTCCAAAATGGACTGTTTTGTTGATTTTGTTGATATGTGCAATACAAAGAGTACAAGGAACAAGGAACTTCAAGGAACTGAGAAAATACCTTTCAATCATGGTCCTGAAACTTATTCTGAGAGCATGGTAGCCCTTTGCTTTTTGCATCACCTCTGATGATTCACAGGTCCTTAGGTGAAACGTGGCTGACCGTGGTGTTTTCCAAGCAAGATGTRTTTTAGTTAGAGCTTGCTCTAGCAGTATGGGTGCAAATTTTAACAATTTGTATTTTAAATATAGTTTGTCGCTTGTTAATTGGCAAATTGTAACGATTGAAAGCTTTGTGAGCTTGYTCGTACTGTTTGAAGACTCCTTTAACTGTTAGTTCCAGAGGAAAAGGAATTTAAAGTAGAATGGGATTACAGTAGCCTCAGCCTCTGCGTTCAGGTAGGGTTTGTGCATCCCTCACATAGCCGGAGCGCTRTAGTTTCCTATGCGAGCTGGCATATCTAAAAAACTTAAGGCAAAATGCAGGAACGTAAGGAAAAATCCTTGGCGGTGAGCGGGACAGAGCCCTGGAGCAGGCTGCCCAGGGAGGTTGAGGATCTGTGGCTGCGTGTGGTAGCACATCATACCACTGAGAGGACGCAGCGGTGAGGTTTTCTCACTAACACGTTGTCTGCATCRTTGCACTGTGCTCTTAACTGCTTCTGTGTATGAGGGAAAAGCATGACTTTTCACAGAAGCAAAGCACCAAGGCTGGTTTTTGGTGCCTCAGCAGGTATTTCTCATCTTTCTTGCTAAATGAGCTAGTGAGTTTTGCATGCTTATGCTGTCTGTGCAGGTATGAGAAATGGAGATGTGAAAGGGACTGCATGTGTTTGAGCATTAGTGGCTCTTAGCTTTTCTTGATGATGCCTCCTCTAACCCTTGCTTAGCTGTCARGGAGAGACATGTCAGGCTGTTTTACTAGTTCCAGTGGCTCGTTTCAGCTGTTAGTTTAAATCTCAAACATAYCCAGGGCATAGAGAACACAGTTTACACCTGCACGTATTGGTGTACTACATGTATGTGYGCTGTTCACTGAAATACTTCCAGAAATTCATTTTATTCCCTCTTKTATAAAGCGTAACCCCAGCTCCACCTGGTGGCTCTGAGAGCGCCAGCAAGACCAGCTGCTGGAGTGGCTCTTACCTCTTATTTTCTCCTTGTCTCCACCGATACAGCAGGTACGTTGTCAGCTGCTCGCTGTGTCAGTTCCCTCAAGGTCATTACGATGCCTTAAATGAGAGATTCCTTTCGGTTCCTTTTATTTGGCATTATGCACTTGCTGGGGTTTATGTCTTTAGAGGTTGCACTTTCTTCCCTTAGTCCTAAGAATTAAGAGAGCTACCTTAATTATACACACATATATATATATTTATATACATAAATACATATGTATATATATAAAAGGAATGATGAGACTTTATTTTACCCCAGTTATTTCCTGAGAGCAGAAGCTGGGACTGTATGAGAAAGGCCAGATGCTGTGTTTGAGTCACACTGTCTTCCTGGATTATGCCTCTGTATGACCTCTGGAAGGAAGCTGTAAGCCAGCTGTAAAAACAGGAATGCTCATTGCCTGTCCTGTGCAGCCAGTTCTTCACTAATGCTGTCTTTTGCTTAAAGGCAAGCAGTAGAAATGGGTGTATTCCAGCGTTACTGCTTTTTATCTACGTATTTTGGAAAGGCATTGCATATAGGATTTCTGTATTGAAAGGAGTTTATTATAGTTAGAAATTATTGTTATCCCAAGCTAGATATACAAAGAATTCTGAAATGAATTCTTCATCAAAAATTAGTGTTAGATCTGAAAGATTTTTTTGTCATGTTTGAAAAAAGAGGGCATTAGTGTAATAAAATAAAATAAAAAAAAAGAAACTATTCTGCTCAGACATTGCAGGCTTGGCTCGTTTCATTAAAGGCATTTTCTAAATGGAAACAGATTTTTATTTTAATGTCAAAACAAGACTTTATTTTCCTGTGAATTTTTATTTCTGAACCTAACYTCGTGCAGCTAATGCATCCAGTTAGAATTAATTTCTCAGAGTGAAGAGTCTGTGCAGGGCAAAAATGTGTTGTAGGGGATTGTAATAGTGTTCAGCTTGCTCTAGAGATCTCTTTATGGAAGTTTGCATGCAATACAAACTTCCATAAAGTTTGCTGCTGCTGCTTTCATCGACATAACCTTGCCTCATGCAGCCCAAATGCCTGTTCTTAGGCATTTGGGAGTAAAACCCAAAGTGTGTTCTTTCCTTTTTATGCTTTACCAGTCCCTATGTCTAACATCGTGAAGAGTTTTATATAGCCACAATGAGTTTTATATGTGTGACATTTTTATATGAGTGACATTTAGCCTCTACTTCTCAGTTTCCTAATGGACAGGATGCAGCTGTAGGCTGCGTATATGCCCGTGTTAATGCTTTATCACCACTAAATCAAGGCAGAAGTCCATATTTCAGACAGAAATACCACCTTGCTGCTGTCAAAAGACTTAATGTGCAAGAATATCTAAAACCACATAGCTGGAAACTATTAAGCATTTCTTTGCACAGGGTGTTTCCAGCCTCAGCAGTTTATAATATTCAGATTTTAAAGAAGAGCAGTTTCTCAGTTTATGAGGCACTAAGTATATTAATAATTAGAGAATAAGTATATTAATAATTATTGACGAGTATATTGATAACTAGTGACATTTTTTTTTTCCTCCATATTGCTTATATTCATGATAGAGAACAGGAGAAAAACATTCTCCTCTTTAGGAACTGAAATGCAACAATTACTTGGCCAAGGTGCTACAGCGTGGTTTTCTCAGAAGGGAGATTCAGTTTCTGCTCCCAAAAATCAAACTAACAAAACAAAACAAAATCCACAATGAAATGAATTACTCAAGGCTGATGCTAAATAAAAGACCTTGTAACCTTCTGCTAAGCAATTTATTCCAGAAATGAAGGAAGTGGCACCAAAGGTTTTATGAGAATCTCAGGCTTCTGGAATCACAGATTGCACCCAGGTCCTCCAGTTCAGAGACAGCCAAGGAGTTTGTCCAGTCCAGTTTGAAGCCACCGGCATGCTCTAAAACACCCTGCACCAAATCCCGTCATTTATTTATGTTCTTTATGAGAAGGAAATTTGTAGATTTTGCATTGAACTTGCAATTGGATTCTTTCATCGTGTGCCATTTACTCATGCCCTACTATCAGGGTATTTTTGGATTTGTTTTCTCCACGTCATCCTAACTCTGCTAGACTTCTCCCACGACTGTAGGTTGTTTGTTCCCAGCTGCAGAGTGTGAGATTGCTTGGGGTCTGCTCCCAAGGCAGGCATCGGGAGAAAAATGCATCAGAGTGCTGGCTGCAGATGGTTCTTTCATTTTCAGCCAGGCCTGACAAAATAGGCTTTGTTCCACTTCTTTTTTTCATGTAACTGCCATGGAAATGGTCCAAAGGTTGCTTGCCTGAAAAAGCAGAGCACAAAAGTGCTGATTCTGTCTTTCTTAGAAAAAAAATATGATTTTCTGTGATGAATACTGCAAAAAATGAACTGTGCTAAAGTTTTTCTGCGGTTGCTTGTACCTGTCTTAGCTAAGAGACACACATGGCAGTGTGGGATGCTGAGTGTCATCTGGCTTTGATCTCCTCGGCTCCGTTTCTGACATTGCCTCTTTGTTCCCAGCCTTTTGGGAGGACTGCAGTGCTTTGCAGCACTTCCTTATAGCACCTAATAGAAAACTACTGTCTGCAGGTCACGGGAGCTGTGTGACAGTAGCAGCAGTCACTTTCTTATGTAGCAGTTAGCTAAAAAAAGTCCTATTTTACTTGATTCTGCCCTTTCTGTTAAAATAAATCCTAATTAGAAAATATCTTCCCAAATAAAGTATTTTTAATTGGAAATTTTTACTGGGATAACAGCATTTGACACGCTTGATGTGGTGAAAATAAGCGATCACACTTCAGCAACAGGATTTTTGTGTTTTACACGMGGTTTCACACAGGCACGTCACAGGGCATAGGAAAGGAATTAATAYGGAATTCTTCAATTAAGGAGTCCTTAATTTGTGGACTTACAGAGGTAGCGTATGTATTTATTGTATATTGTATATGTATATATCATATTGTATATTATAATAATTATATACATATATATAATATTTAATTAAAAAAGCAGATCTGAGTTTCTGATCCAACCCTTCCTTCTGAACATTTTTGAGGAGACGCTAATGAAAGCTTTAGCCAGAGAAGTAAGACCAGACACCTGGATTAATCTAAACTGAGCTTGTGATTAACTTTTGTCTTCAATCAATACAACACACATGTAAGTTTTTACTACCCTTCCTTAGAGCAAATTGTTAATCTTGGTTCCTTTATTTATGATACAGTCGAGGATTGCTATTGCCTTCTGRTTGCTTCATATCACCCACTTCTTTCTCTCAAGGACTATTGCATGGGCAATCCCCCTATTCAGGGATTCAGGGGGAGTATCTGCAATTATTTCCCATTGTATTTTTGTAAGGCAAGATACGGTTTAGTTTAAGGAAGGGTGTCCTGCCCAGAAGTGATAGATTCAGTCAATTTAATTGAAATCAGGTGGCACACCAAAAGAAGGGAGCTACTGCAGCTGGAAGCTCAAGCATTGCATCAGATGTTGAGCTGAGGATAAACTGTGGATCGGGGAGCAGAAGTCAGAAACAAAGTTTTATTGTGTGCCCTCCAGTGATTTTGGTGTTCATAACGGAATCTGGAAAGCAGGCACTTGTTCAGCTCGGTACATTACTGCAGCATGTGTGACAATAAAATAAAGAAATCATGAAATATCATTAGTGTTTTCTTTTTGTTGATTACTGAGTTTCTTTAGCTGCAGGAAATATTGGGGAGAATTTATGATTGCAACCTTTAGTTTAGAATTAATTTAATTGCTAAGCTTTGGGATTAGGAACAGCTGTCTGCTTGACAAACAGTAACAAGCCAGCAACCTTTACAGAAACCACTTAATAAGTCTGCCTGCATCAGGGAACTTCTTTACAGTAAGAAGAGAGTTGAGCACTAAGAGTAATAATCTATTTGGAAAGGGGGATGTAGCTGAACTAAGTAAGAACAACTGTCGAAGTGCTCAGTACAAGGTCTGTAATGAAGCTGTTCCAAAGAAATTTGCAGTCATTTCTTTTCCCTGTTTGGTAACGGAGTTGCAGGATGTGTTTGCAAGTTCTTCTGCTCGCCTATTGGGACAGCTTGCATTTACAGAATAATCCCAGCAGTTCTGCTGSTGCCTTGCTCCATTCAGACACCAGCTCAATATGATAGTCAAGTCTGATGAGAACTGTATTCCTGTTCTGTAAATAAATTATACCAGGTATATATCCTTTATATACCAAGGATATATAAATTATATCCTTCGGGTTCTCCTTCGCCTGAGAGTGTCTCCTTTTGCATTCACTCCTCTCCTTTTGGACCTGTTAAACAGTGGGAGCTGTAGCTCTACAAAGAGGTTGATTCATATCTGCTTTTGGCGTGTCATCTCTTCTGTATATAGCTTTAAAAGATRTATTTACAGTGCCTTTCTCTCTTCAGAGGAGTGCTGCCTCGCTTTGTCCTCCCCTCCAGGAGACGTGTGAARCCTTTCCACTGCTGACCACTCACCGTTCCCAGTGGAAACAATTCTGCTGGAAGACAGCTAGACAGCTTCATCTGTAAGCCCTGAGATATGTGCACAGGCTGTACTTCACACCTAAGAATAGTCAAAAGAGTATCACCAAAGTTATTTATGGTCAGAACGTTGAACATCTGCCCTGTCTTTGCAAGCCAAGGGGAGCTGATAGGCCAATGTGATCCACAAATTCCTGTCCAATGAATCACCTTACAGCCCRGCTTTCAGATGTCTTCAGCATCACATCAGGAATGCTTCTTTAAAAGGCACTTCTCTCTTAATAAAGAGATCAGATGTTTCTGCACCCTTTGAGATTGGCCATGTTGTCAGCGTAGTGAAGGTCTGTGCTTGGGGTGAGCTGCCAGTGCATGCCCTGAACTACTGCAGCATAGACGTGTTCCCAAACAGCTCCATGTCCACAGAGGACAGTGCTGAAATGGAAAATGATGTGCAGCTTGCCAAAATGATGGCCACATTTGTTGGACATTTTCTGTAACAATAATTTTGTCATGTAATTTTAGGTGAATCTTATTCATTAGGGCTGGGTCTCTGCATTCAGCGCTGGAGAAGTCTGCAGGCGTCACAAGGAATTTGTCTAATTGGCCTCATGCCTGAAGGCCGCTAAGGCAAAGGCTGGATTTTYGGCACAAATAATGATCTTACTGCCTTAGTTACATCAGTTTGATTCTCCTTCCCCTTACGAGTTGACAAATCACTTCAGGAATACGCTCATAAGCCTGAAAGTCTCACCTGGATCAAATAAGCTAAACGGCTGCATTAAAAGCCAGATCGGCCTAGTTATGCCTTATCCCGCTTCATTTCTGGATGAAGCCTTCATCATCCCAGCTGTTTCCCAAAGGACTGTGTGAGGAATTGCTGCATGGAGGCCCAGGACATGCTGAGTCCTGCTGAGGGYTGTAGGACAAGGCAGCAGTTTCTTACGTGGTTCCCTTCCTAGGCAAGGGACAGGTCGGATGCTTGAAAGCCTGTGCAGATCAGGAGTTTAGGTCTGTCCCTTYCTGCAGTCAGTTTGCTTTGCGTGCCAGGAAAGCTAATGAGGATGCCTGAAGGCAAGGAAGAGGCCTTAGCCTGCAAGCACACGAGCAGCATTGAGGCAGAGGACTGAAAACTGGTCAAGGTCTGTGTGGTGGCCTTGGCAAGCCCTACCGTCCATTGGTGGCCTGCAGGTGCCCATGGAAAGCATGAAGGTGTCATGGGTTGTGCCTAGGAGCCAGGCTGACAGTCATGCTTGGGCATGTTTCATTCTTACTTTCTAATCTATCTTCATTCTAGTCTACCTCCATASAAATGAGTAGAATAAGGAAACGTAGAGTCACTTGGGAGACAAGCAGGGACCAGTGTGTCTGAAGACTGTGTTTTAACCCCAGCTTCTTGTAGGACTGGTTCTCCTCTCAAACTCTGYAGGTCACGTGGGCTCTGTATGTGCTTTCCAAGCTCCCAGCTTCTGATCTAGGCTTGCAGATGCACAGAGGTAGTAAGTGCTCTTCAGAACTGAGTCTTCAAGGCTGGAGCTTCTCTGGCCCTGAACTTGGTACAAATAGCAGATGGGCAGTGCGTCCTCTGACGATGCCATCGGTTTGCACCTTCCACAGCTCCATTTATAAGGAGCCAGAAACATATTGACAGCTTCTGAAGACAGCCATCTGAGTCTTCTAATTGAGCTCAAGAAGAGTAGAAGTTACAAAAGGTCAAAGTAAAAACTCCAGAAAGGGGGAAAAAAATGTCAGATTGGTTCTGAGGGGAGCCTTGCAGCAAACAGGTAGAACTTCCTTGGGAAACAGGCTTGGCAAGTTCAGTTTATTGTGTTTCTTGTATCGGTTGCTGTGACCCTGTCCTTCCCTGTGAGGGGCAGAGCTTTCCCTCCACATTACATCTCACACAATACCCGGAGCCCACAACGGCTCTGCGGGGAGAGGCTTGTGAGTTTTTCCCTGGAAGATCCTGTCCACTCCAGAGCCACCCGACAGGAAGCCAGAGAGGATCTGGCACAGGAATTCACATGAGGATAACGAGTGGTATTTCCAGTTGTGGTCAGGGAGTTGTCAATAACTTGCAGATTGCCAGTGTTCAATTTCCCATAAAAAAGAAACTTTCTTCTGTGGAAATGCTTTTTTTTTTTTTTTTTTCCTTTCTTAGCATTTTTTTCCTTCATATTTTCCAGTTATAAGACTTGTTAGCCTGCAGTGTGATAGGGATGAACTCCTTATCTGCGTGACGTGCTCCACACCAACTGCATCAGCTTCTGCTCCATCACCTGTGCCTTCACGTTTTGACCTGTCGCCCCTGACAGATTTCCTAATAACGTTTAATAATGCCTAAAAGTGTGTGTGCATGAAGAAGGTGAGAAGGATTTAAAACCAAATTAGACTGGTGAAATACACTGACTTGTATTACCATATAAGTTATGCCATTCACAAGCTGTTTGGACAATGGGTCAATAATTTTTAATACTTTGCTTTAGGAGAGCAAGCTGTAGTCTTAGATACAGTTTAAAGTTGAACCTGGCTCACCTGTGAGTGTAAACTGTCTGGCCACTCTTGCTTGGCTCGCAGCTGTAATGATACTGGTTTGTACATTCCTGAAGGTGTTTTGGTTTTTGCTCTGACTCACATGAACTGAGTACCATTTAGCATTTTGCTGCTTCTATKTTTTATTAGCAAGAGCTTTTCAATTAGCTCAGTCAAGATCTCAATGAAAACTACTGTTTCACTTTGTAAAAATCAATAAGGAAACTCAATAAGTCTTTTTAAAACCCAATAATGAAGAAACAAATTAGAGTATTTGGAACAGGCAAGTGCACAGGCTAAATGGCTGATGCAAAACACTGAGTTTTGCTAACTGTAACTATTCACCAAATTTAGCCCATATTTGCAAATATATTGTACTTACCATTTTGATTTTGCTTGAAAATGCTGAGATATAGGCGATATTTTCAAGATGAAAATATATTTTGATTGTTTAGAGTCTGTGTCTTGAGGTGAGGCTAAKGGAAGTGAATGGATGCTGCTTTAGAGGGTTAAAACTGCTGAAATTAAAAGAAATGTTGCATGGAAGGATGAGAAGGAAGCATCTTGGTGCAAAAAGGCAGTCTCATGCTTCTCATCTCAGTCTATAAGAACCACTCTCTCCTTTGCTTCCCACATGATGTTATAGTTGGCATGTGGACCTCTGCAGACACAAAGCAGGCTCCCTTCCTTCTCCATCTGCATGGATATTGGCTGGGACACGGACTAAGCTCATTTGTTCTGCGTTTATACTAAGCCTAAGGTAACAACCCTCATGGGCAGTGGCAGTAAGAAATTACTACATGTTTATATTTTATCCTAGTTTGGGATGAATAAATCAGGAGGAATATTTCTGATGACGAGCTAATTAGTTTTAATATGAAAAGGGAAGGGTTGTTTTTTTTTTTTCTCCTGCAAAGTATTTAAAACAGGCTGAGTTTTCAAATGCCATTTAGGTATGGCCAATATTTCTTATTTTTTATAGTACCCTAGCAGCTGGAGTTCAGCAGCTGGGCCAAGATCCTGGGAAATGTTGAAATATTTTGATGGATACTATGTGGTCACCTGTGGAGTAGCTATCTTGGTGTCTAATGGGATAGATACTTTAATCTTATGATAATCTTTCCTGTGCAAAAGATTCAAAATATAGTAAGAGGGGAACATCTTGTTTTTTCTGCTCAAATTCTGAAATTTTGAAATAGTCTAAAGCAAGAGAGCTTTTTTTTTTTTTCTCCTTGCATAACCGTTCAGGACTTGTTAACATTAACACATATTATTAAAAATTAACACACATTATTAACAATTAATAATGTGTGTAGAGGGGCAAACATATTTTTAAAATCTGCTCTACTCTGATCAGATTAGGAAACACTGTCAAGGCAATTAGAGGAAAATAAAGAAAGATGACACTGCTCTCCGCGTAATGGAAAAATAATTACTATTGTGCTAGCTGACTGTATGTTGTCCCTGTTGGTGCCGGAGGAAAAATATCTATTTTTGCATTGCTCCCTGGGCCCCCTTGCTCAACGTCTTCAGCTCGTGTGCAGCTTAGAGGGAAASTCGAGGTCCCCAGCACAGCTCGGGGTCCTGAGCATCCCCCAGGATCTGGCACCTTCTCTTCGCTATCATGATTTGGGAACGTGGTTGCTGCCAGGTTTCCCATGCCAGTTTGCTGTTGTGAAGAAAGTGKCTCCTTGGATGTGCTTTGCTTGTCTGCATCTGTGAGCTGTCAGAGCTCTCCACCAAACAGCCAGCTGGTGTCCTGGGAACTTGGGGCAACCAGGAGGATTAAGGGGATGGAACATCTCTCATACGAGGAGAGACTGAGCAAGTTGGAGAAGAGAAGGCTGAGAGGGGAGCTCATCACCATGTGTAAGTTCATGAAGGGGGAATGTGGGGAGGAAGGGGCCAAGCTCTTCTCAGTGGTGGCCAGGGACAGGACAAGGGGCAGTGGGTGTAAGCTGAAACCCAGGCAGTTCCATCTCCAGGTGAGGAGRAACTTCTTCACTGTGAAGGTGACAGAGCCCTGGCASAGGCTGCCCAGGGAGGCTGTGGAGTCTCCTTCTCTGGAGGTCYCCAAGCCCACCTGGATGCCACCCTGTGCCACATGCTCTAGGTGTGCTGGAGCAGGAAGGTTGGACTAGATGATCTCTAGAGGTGCCTTCCAACCTCAACCATCCTGTGATTCTGTGATTCTGTGAACTGTGAGCATCTTCTGGGAAATGTCTCCTGACTGACGGCCCACCATATCACAGTACAAACCCTCAATGAACCTGACCTCAGTTTTAGTGACACCTTTCACTAAGACTTGGCCCCAAAGGATGAAGGCAGCAGCAGCGCTTATGCCTGATGTACTAGTTGGAAATGYCCTTAGCTTGTCACACATCACATGCTAACAAGTGTAGAGAGGCTTTCTTAATCAACCTCATCAGTGATCTGACTGCGAAAGCTTTTAGAAACCTCTATTATTACCTTCATCTTGGGTCTGAACTGGTGATCTAGGTAATTAATTCTATTTACCCACTTGCCAGAGTGTTTAAGGCAGCTCTGCTGTGTAGCTTGACCTCAGATACCCAGATATCAAAGGGTATCCAGATACCCTTTCACTTCATGCTCCCTACCATTGCTTGATACTGTGCACCCTTCTTGCACATAATATTATCCTCTGAAAATTATTACTCTCCCGGTGTGATTTTCTGACTGGAAAATGCTCAGAGATAGTTAGGATGCTAAATATTAGAAGAATTTCTGGGTCTCACAAGAAAATTTACATTGAAGATGGTAATAGGATTATTGATTCTCCTACTAATCTATAAACTTTTCATTGAAAGTGTTCCATAAAGTTTCCTGTTTCTTAGTTGACCGTATTATTAATTTGACCATATTTTAGTTTGGGGTTAGGGATTTTTTTTTTTTTTTTTGGWTGTTTYTTTGGGATCTCACTTAAAAGAGGATTGTGAGAGAACAAACATATTAACCACCCAGAGTGGTGGCGAGCGTGGAGATGGATGTGACCGTGGGCTCAGACTCATGCCATAAAGGGCACTCAGGCAATTGTGTAAGTTGTCCTATGCCTTGAGCTGAAATGTAATGGGAAAGGGGTGCAAAGACCAGTTGCACCCAGCTGCTTGCCCWGTGCTCTCCTGTGGCTTGCAGCCAGGTGGATGCCCACTTCTTAGGGCCTCCCAAAACCAGAAGAAATAATCCACTGATTAAGTATTAAGTAAATAACACAAGAAGAAATAACCTGTGTTCTGGTAGGCCAGCTTAAGTGCATCTTGCCTGATGTTCTCAGTGTTTCCTCGCCAAGCCTGACCCCGAGCAGCCTCCTTGCTCGTCCCCAGGTTAGGTAAAGCAGTAGCTCCAGGAAGGATTATCCGCGTTATCCCCTGTGGCTTTTCCCTGTGGAAAAATAATGCAGAGATCAAAAATCTTTTGGAGGAAATAGCTCCCAAAAAATGATGAAATGAAGTGTATGGATTTGCTCTAGGGCTTTACCACTTCTCAAGTGGAAAAGGAATGATCTCCTTAATTTCCTTCCCCTTCCACATGGTCTCTCTCCACCTAACTAGGCAGCTCTGACAGCTCCTGTCTCAACCTTGGAAGGATTTTTGATCTAGGATCCTAAACTGTAGCAAAACAGAACTGGCAACRTAATGAAAATGATATACCAGAAGCCTGGGCACCTTCCTTCTGGAATGCTCTGGAGTAGCTCCTGCTTTTTATTCCCTAGCAGCTATTCCTGCAATGCCATTGCCTGCAAGTTCACTGCATTTCCAAGGAAAATATTGTAATTTAAAATAAAATATCACCCKATGTTGATACTGTAATTGCATATTTCCATTCATAGATTATTACAGATCAATTCCCTACCTGCCCAAGTAGAGGAATTGTGAGCAAGGCTCCGTAAGTCCTGAGATTCCCTTAAAATCCTGGAAGTGCAKTGTGCATGCACATGTGTTTCCCCTGGGTATTTCTTTGAAGTCTGCAATTTCAGGGTTTCCTCTGAATGTCAGCTCAGTGAGGAAATAAACAAAAACAAGCTGCGAATTTCCTTCATGTTACAAAAGACTTTAGGAACCACAGTTTTGGGCACTTAAAACAGCACCAGATTTGTGGAAAAAACATAGGAATTGGTGAAAGACTGCCAGCTGCTGTCCTTTACTCGCTCCTTAGATAAGAAACCTGTTATAATGGGCTGGTGTTCATAAGAAAATTCATAGTTACGTTTTAAGAAACTCTTTCTGTTCTGTAGATTCACATACAGATTATTTTATATTAAATATGTGGTTAATGTCAGAGCAGAAATGTTTAATAATGATAAGTATTTGTCTGTATAAGTCCTGTTGTCCTGTTTGTGCTTTGTTTTGGGTTTTTTTTTCTTGATGTTTTTCTCTTTTAGCCGCTGATGCAAACTTAGAATAAAACTGTAATAAATAATGTAAGGCAAGTTTTCACTAGCCCTTAAAAATTATTTTTCTCCACGTTCCAAACTTTTGTAATTTAAAACCAGGCATATGCATTGTCCATACATTACAGAGTCCTAATGGATTATGACATTTCAAAGAGGTTYCAAGGAATGATAGTGTTTTGTCCCTGAATCAGTGCAGGGAGTAAATTTTTAATGACTCATTCSAAAAGCTAGTAAGTTGGGAAATCATTAGCCTGTGATTCCATTATTTTCTTTTTACAGTGCAATGAATGCCCGATGTATGAAAGAATGTTTTTCTTTTGCCACTTCCAGCAGACGTCTTTTTGACTCAGAGCTTCCTGCAGGAAATCCCTTCCAGCATGCTATGAGATGGTTTTCAGGAGAGTTTAATAGATTTAGGGGCATTGCAGTTCTGCTAGAGGGCAAGACATCACAGCATGTTTAGGTCCCTGAGAAGAAAAGATGCATCTGGGGTGATTTTTTAAATGTATTTTAATAGCCTCCTATCTCATCTTGATTTCAAAAGGAATTAGAGGCCTAATCTCTGTAGACATATTATGCAGCCTTGTAAGAGCCCTAGCTTAGCTTTGCTTCTGCTTGCTAGTTAAAMCATTTTGCATGGCCCTAGGTTCACATTCAATTGCCTAGCATAACTCAGAGGGTGTTATTGTCCCACCTACCGTTCATACTGCACTATGTATTCCCCTCTCAATAGATGGCACTTGCTAATATCTATTTATTTATGTACAGACATGTCTTTTATAGGGGCCCTTTTTTGCTGCAGCTGCTGTTGTGAAAACCACTGTGTTCAATTCAATTCAGATTGACTGCTTTGGATGGAGGAAAATATTCAGAATTATTTGCTGCAACTTATCTCTTATTCAAATGTCTCTATAGTCCATTGCCCACCGAGTAAAGAGCATTTATAATAAATGTTAGATAACAAGCTTCTTCCTTGCTAACTAGAGCATTAAACTCATTGACAAATGTTGTCACGAGTTGGTTTGTGAGCAAATGAATGGAGTTCAGAGCTAAGGACAATAAATACTTGGTAGCTAGTGGTGCTGAGAAAACTTAGAGCCTCAGAGAAGACTTTTCAATCACCAAAAATACRAAGGACTCATCTGTTAAAAGCAATAAATAGCAGAAAAGGAATATCATTTTCCCCTGACCCCTACAAAAAATATATAGGTGATCAGAGACACTGAAAGAGGGTAAGTTTAAAACTAAGAAAAAAACCTGATCCTTATCTTCTGGAGGCTAACATATGGTCCTAGATTAACTAAATATATCTGTTTTGATTATTTATAAGGATCGCCTTCCACTTAGGGTGATATCCAGGCTGCTCATCGAGTCTGTTGGAATTAGCAGCAAGTATCTACTGCTTTGCAGATAGTCTTCGCATTTAAACATGCGTTCAGCATACCGTGGGATTGAGGGTGAAATAACCTGAAATGTCCGGCTTACTCCCCATTGCCTACATTCCCTCCCGCCAAGTGCTGTGTAATTTAAATTGTATTTTAAATTATAAGACCCCTGGGGCCAAGGAGCCTCCCACCGTATGTTTCTGCAGCGTATAATTCGTTGCTCTCTGCTCAGGCCTTGAGGTGCTGTTACATTTCCAAAGGACCCTAAATTGCCTTTCCTTTGCGGAGCACTTTGCCTCTGTGTTGTACACAATTCCTGCTATCCTGAACAGTCCTACAGCAGCATTTTACCTTGACCTGACACAGCTTCTTCATATGTTCCTGAACGCCAATGGGAATAGCCATCCTGGAGATCTTTATGGATGAACTTTCCTTTCCTGCTGGAGAAATAAAAAAAAAAAAAAAAACAGTAATTTTCCCAATCTTGTTTTGCAGAGACTAAAGCCTGTTGTCGATAACACTGAATTGAGTTACTAACAGAAATGTATTTAGAGTGCTTTGCTGGACAGGACTGCAGGGAATCGAGGCTTTATGAAATGTGTAAATAGGAATTGGTAAGAAATGCTGTATCCAGTTGCTCTTGCCCACRGATAATAGAAATGTGTTTCTCTGGCTGCTGGCAAATTACCTTGCTTGTCAGTTATACCGTGGAGTCTATGAGCGAGCACCATGTGCTCAGCACCTCTGTTCCTCTTGTGTGACACTCTGTGGGACCAGAGTCTCGTCCTGCAATGAGAGATACACGGGCAATGCTCATGCAAGAAGGGGTTTTGCAGTTAAGGACTAAGTGGGGCTCAGGAGCCTTGGCTGTGTTGGGTATGGGGCTGCAGCCTCCCTGGGACACAGGGCATAACAGGCTGCCCAGGGAGGCTGTGGAGGCTCCTGCTCTGGAGGAGGTCTTCCCAACCCACCTGGATGACACGTGCTCTGGATGTCCCTGCTGGAGCAGGAGGGTTGGACTGGATGATCTCTAGAGGTCCCTTCCAACCTCAACCATTGTGTGGTTCTGTGATTCTCTGTTCCCCGATCCTGCCCCCTTGCTGTGTCTTGGCCCTGCAAGCCCCTCTGCGTGGGCAGCTGCCCAGGCAGTGCTGCACCATCTGCACCATGGTGTTGCTTCTGGTGGACAGCACGTTATTTCCTTGTATTTGCAGGGCTGGCCGTATCTATTGTGTGTCTTATTTTATGTGGGGTCGTGGCTTAGAAGACACCTTTCACCTTTACCAGATGACAGGGGCAGCAGAGAGAACCACACACCAAGGGACAGAACGGTCGTGTTTGCTATTAATATCAAATACTACAGAAATGAAACGATAAATGAAACTGGGGAGCCCCTGTTGCAGGGAGGATTTGGAGAACCTTCTCGGCAACTGGGATGTCTTACATAAATGCATCCACCCCTAAGTGAGGTCTCCAGAGTCTCTGCAAGAGGATCCAGCTTTTGTAAAACCAAATCGGCAAACCTTGTCTTTTCTTTGTGAGCAGTAATATCTGGTATGACTTACTGTTCCTGTCATCCAGGACCAGGACTTGTCCAGAGCCTCGGCTTCGGATGGGAAGATTCCCTTCAGTGTCAAAAATACTTGCACGAGAGCCTGTAAAAATAGCAGTTTTTAATTGCCCTGCATTTAGTTACAGCAAACGGTCCCTTTGTCCTTTAAATGCAATAAATGAGTGTGAGCATGTGTTTAATGGCCTCCTTCATATTTTGCTTTTCACCAGCATTAGAGATTATTCTGCTCTTGGTAAGGACCTACATATTTTGTGGCTTACTTATCTGTTGGTCTGAAAGTCAAGATAAATGGTTTGGCATCATTTTTATTCTTGGGTGATTAATGTGATAGCTATTTCTAAACCATTAGTTCCCTGTACATGGCATTTTATCTTTGTTTAGGGAAAAAAAAAGATGCATGAAGTGCAGATGCGAACAACAGATTAACTTGATTTTTGGGGGGGGTTGTTTTGTTTTGTTGGCTTTTGGAGTTTATTTGTTTTGTAGTTGGGAGTGCTTCCAAAAGAAATGCCCTTGTTCATGCAGTGACAATCATATTCCAACTTAACGTTTGTAGGCCTTACTTCTGAGAGAAACTGTTTTACCTCCATCTCTCTTGGTTAATATCTTTAATAAAAAAAGTTGGGTTGTAAGGCCTCCTCACTCATCTAAGTTACATATATGATTTTATACCTGTATATGGCTTGGGTAGAGTGGGGCTTTCAGTTTTACCAGTTGCTGTTCCCCCTGAAGCCAGCAAAATTTCCAGACAGTTAGTGGGGAGCAAACTTTAATGATCAGTAAATATCCTCAGTAAATATCAGTAAAAATCAGTAAGTAAATATCCTCAGGTTAGAGCATCGTATATGGGAACGTTCTTCATRGGAGAGGTTTCTTGGTGGAAGATACTATAATACAGTCACTGTTTGCATTATGTGTACTCTATACTGTACTCTGAAGCTACAGGAATAAAGCGAGGAGAGGGTCCTTTGAATTGCCATGAGCGGGGAAAGATGCTCCATAGGGCAACATTGATGAGCTCCATGGTACAGATTTCCATCTGAGGCAATAGTGCTACTGGTAGGCAAGAAGCTCCAACTGTGATATCGCTAACAAAGGGTTAGATCTCAAGTGCTGTCTATTTAAAGCTTGTATGCATGCCCCACATTCCTGCTTGGTRGCTACAAGCTTCTGCCAGAGCCCAAAGAGACAGAGGTAACTCCAATCTTTGGTGGGAAATTAAACTTACAAAAGTAATTGCCTTGAGTGATGTTTGTGACAAGCCGGTGTCATGGTTTGGAAGAAATCAATGCGTTCTGGCTTCTGAACTAAAGGATTTTTTCCTTGATATTCTTCATGTACAAAATATGTTAAAAATACATTTTGGGGGGATCTGAACAAGTGGCCTAGTTTTCTGCAGCATTTATCCTCCAGCAGTAGGCAGTGAGATGGGAGCAGCTGGAGAGCTCAGTGTGCCACATAGGTGCCGACAAGTCAGGATTGCTGTTCCCCCAGGACAGATCTCCTGTCATGCCGGCTTTCCAGGGAGCCTCGTCTAGTTAATTCTGCGTGACCCCAGYATCGCTGCAAATCAGGACACAGATGTTCATAGTGAGGTTCATGGGTACAAAGGTGAAATGCTGATAGTCCTGTAAATATCCAAGTTTCTGTAGATTTTAGGCTTACAGCTCTCCTGCAAACCTTGGTGCCACTCACTGACTGCAGTACTTCACTGTGTCCTGCAGTCCATCCGTCATGTAGGACCTCGTGTATTAGTAATAAATGAGACAATTCTTCAGTCAACTAGAAAATAATTTTGCAAAATGCGTGCTAGTGAAAAAGCTGACCTAATAGCCATGAGAGATATGAAAGGCTGTGGTAGAATTAATGGATAAATTAATTCTATCATCTGTTAATCAATTACTCTTTGAAGTATGAAGTCTATGTCAAGTGGAGTATATGAAGTTTGTTTAAGTATATGAAGTATATGGCAAGTTCTTTTGATCTGTATGATCTGGATCAGCATTATTTCCAGGAAAAAGTTGTTATCTTTTTGTGCCTTTTGCTTGTTTTCCTTACATAAAGGGTGTTGCATTGTATCTGGCAAATGATATGAAAGTATTTCCTTTGGGAACTTTCTGGATCTTTCTTTCTCCATCTTTCTCCATCTCTCTCCRTCCTTAGTATAGACTGCAAGGACTGCAAGTATAGACTCAGGCATCCACACCTGATCATATTCCAGTACCTACTGTGGTGTATCACATCCTTATTCATAGATCAAAGAGTGAGTGAGAAAAAGAAACAAACATTTCTGAACATTGTTTTCTCATTTAATTAACTAATTTCTTTTTTTTTTTTCTTTTACTTTCTAGAAGCAGATTGGAAAGACTTATTCTCCTGAGTGGAGCAGGAAAGRAGGTGACAGACTCATGAAACCATATCTGTCTTGTGATGAAGAGGACACTTTAACRATCAGTGATAATGTGAAGCACTAAAAAGCCTGAAAAGCCCTTGACTATGTAAGAGGCAGGTGAGTAATGACGGGTCATCCACAGTGCTTAAGCCATAGTCTCTGGATAGACAGATAACTCACAATAAGAGAACCAACTAGAGATGCCTTTCTTTTTCTTCAATGGATAAACACATGTGTTGGTGCGGGACACAYTGTTGAACAGTCATAGAATAACAGCTTCATTATGGTTGGAAAAGACCTTCAAGATCGAGTCCAACCATGAACCCTTCAACACCCTGTCTGCTACACCATGTGCCTCATCTACACATTTCTTGAACACTGCCAGAGACAGTGACTCCACTACTTCCCTGGGCAGCCCACTGCAATGTTTAACTCCTCTTTCCATGTCGAAATTCTTCCTAATGTCTAACCTGAACCACATCTGCCCTATGCGCAAAGGCTGAGAGAGCTGGGCCTGTTCAGCCTGGAGAAGAGAAGTAGCCAGCTGCATTAACTCCATTCACCAGCACTGGCTGCGCCCAGACATCCAGCCAGTTCTTCACTGAGCAAAGAGTACGCCTGTCCAAGCCATGAGATGCCAGCTTCTCCAGGAGAAGGCGGTGGGACACTGTGTCAAAGACCTTACTGAGGTCCAAGCAGACCACATCCACACCTTTTCCCTCATCCACTAGTCTGGTCACCTGGTCATGGAAGGAAATCAAGTTGGTCAAACAGGACCTGCCTTTCATGAAGCCATGTTGGCTGGACCTGATTGTCACACATATGTTGTGTGATCACCTTCAAGATGATCCACTCCATTACCTTTTTTGATACTGAATTCAGGCTGGCAGGTCCGTAGTTCCTCAGATCTTCCATCCAACCCTTCTTGTAGATGGGCACCACATTGGCTAGTCCTCAGTTGTCTGGGACCTTCCCTGTTGACCAGGACTGCTGATAGATGATGGAGAGCAGATTGGCCAGCACTTCTGCCAGCTTCTTCAGAACCCTCAGGTAGATCCCATCCATCCCCGCCGACTTGTGAGCATCCAAGTATCTTGAGGCAAAGAAGGCATTAAGTACTTCCCTCAGCCTTATCCTCATCCTTGGTGAAAATATTCCCTGTCTCATCCCATAAAGGATGGAGATTCTCCTCGGCCCTCCTCCTCTTGTCAATGTGTTTGTAGAAGTATGTTTTTGTTGTCTTTTACAGTACTGGCCAGATAGAGTTCCATCCGAGCTTTTTCCTTTATAATTTCCTCCCTACCTTGCAACTTCCTTGTACTTTTCCTGAGTTACCTGCCCCTTCTTCCAAAGGTGGGAAACTCTTTTTTTGTTTCACAGAGGCTCRGCAATAGGTCCCTATTCAGCCAGCCTGGTCTTCTTCTCCTGTGACTTGTGTTTCATGGGGGCCAGTCTGCTCCTGTGCCCATAGGATTTTCCTTCTTGAGGAAAACCCGGACTTCATGGGCCCTTTTGCTCTCCAGATCTTGAAAGTGCACAATGCATGAATTTTAGCATCAATTGCCTGCATCTTCAGCACCCACTTTCTCCTCACTGATCTTCTGTAAAACCTGGAGACTCGCTTGCTCCAAGTGCTGCAGCAGACAAGCTGCAAAGATGCCATGAATGATGTTACAGGGCAGGTAGGAACAGAGTTAAACATAAAGCCAAGGTTTCTTGAATCTCCTCCAGTGTATCAAAAAGCAGCTCCCAACTGCATCTTGTGAGCAGTCTTTACTATAGTTTGCCACTTAGAATATTGACCACTCGATAAGTAGCAATGCCTGGTAGTTCAGAAAACCAACCACATGGATGGGTGGCAGTAGATGTTTGATGGGAAGAACTGAGGACCAATACTTAAGAGTGAAAAGTTTTCTGAAAATTGTTTAGAGACAAGCAAATCAGCAGAGTGGTATCAGGTTTACTAAGAAAGAAAATATTTGTACTGATCTAGCGGKCTCTTTCAGCCTCATCTGTTCTGTGTTTAATATTTGTTATTAAAGTTTTAATAGTTGTAATGATAACACTGGACAAGAATAGGTGATTTCAGCATCCCCAACTCCCTTTTGTACCTTTTTTGTACAGCTGTCTTTCATGAAGTACCTGTGCATGGGCACGTCAAGAACTTTTTGATTTCCTACTCTACTACCAGTTCTGTAGGACAGGAAAATGTGTTACTTGCTGTCTAGTGTATAGGAGAGAGGATAATTACAGTGAAGCCACACAAGCTTGTGTCAATGGAGCAGCTTCCATCTGTCCATACCATTTGTGTGTTTTAAATAGCATATTGTACATCTACTGCAGGTGTATTTGTC
The DNA here is from genome assembly GCF_003342845.1 of Nothoprocta perdicaria. Classification (NCBI taxonomy): domain Eukaryota; kingdom Metazoa; phylum Chordata; class Aves; order Tinamiformes; family Tinamidae; genus Nothoprocta; species Nothoprocta perdicaria. Next base: position 113,947 of record NW_020454960.1, on the reverse strand, counting down.
TCTAAGAGAGTGGGGTTTTTTTTTCTCCCTGAGAGAATGGCATAATAATTCCAGACAAAAGATGAGTCAGTGGATGTCTTCTCCTAGGCATGCTTTCTTTCTAAGATTACTTGGAAAACTGTGATCGTGCTCRTAGAGATCTGCTCCCACAAGCAATCTCATTGACTTCGAGGCTTGAGTTCTTCCAGCTATGACTGATACTCATTACCTTTGAGCTGGCATGGTTTCAACGTATTTTTTTTTTTTTTTATGAGGAGTGATTAAGAAATCTAGTTCCCAAAATAACTTCCTTTATCACTGATTTGCTTGTGTTTCGATGCGTGTGTGTGCATGTGCACACAAATGTCCAATTTTCAAGGTGCTGCTGTCCTTCTGGTCWGGTTTTGGGTATCAGGGGATCTAGAAAGCCGTAATTCATGTACCTGCTGTGAGTCAGCCTGCATGCAGAGCATCACRGTGGAGTGCTTGATCTTCTTTAGACTGAGCTAATTCCCTCATTATTCCCTCAACCCTCTGGTTGCAGCTGTTGCTCTTTGAATGCATCATTAACTATTCCCTGGGCCGGAGAAGGAGTGCCAGGCACATCACATAGTTTCTATTTTATGCCAACAAGAACAGTTGCAGAGAGTTTGCCTGAGAAAGGGCTGTGAACATAGATAAATTCTCTATCCACTTTGCAGTYCTGTTTGCTGCTTCGTGTCCTTTCAATATTTGAAATTCCTATTGGGCTCAGTTTCTGCTTGGGATTTTCCTTAGTGAAAATAGTATTAATGAAGCAGAAGTTGCTCCAAAATTTTTACTGTTCCTGAYTGAGACCTGTTTTTTGCAGAGATGGATGCATGGATATGAACCACATGGGAAAAACTAGATGGTGATGTGTCCTCAAGGGTCAATTCGGGACTGAAGTGAACAAGTGAATGTACATAAGCTTTTGGGGATGAAATACAGTAGACCTGTAGCATACACTTGTGATTCTGTATAATGTATACAGCAGGCTTGCCTGGATAGAGAAAGGACTGAGATTTTGTATAGGGAACACTGTATAGGTACACACTGATAACTGCATCTGGAGATGCACCACCATCTCCATGCCATGTTCTCCTGCTTTGGAGCAGGAAGATGGACCAAGACCTTCGGACTTGGTCTTTGGACCAAGAGATGCCCAGCCACTAGCCACGGAATGAAGGAGAGCTGGAGACATTCCTTGGTTCTTTACTGATGGCACAGCTAGTCACCATGCACTTTTACACCAGTCACCATGCACTTTTCAAGGAAATACAGTAATTCTTTGTGACCATCTGCAGTTGCTCTAAAATCTTGTCCACGTGAATTATTAAAATTGTGATGGTTTGTACTGCATTCTGAGGAAAATGCTTCACTACAGGAAAATGCAAGAATTCCTACGATTTGAGGAAAATGTAAGTCACRATGTGTGACTTGGTTGCAGTTCCAGTGTTTTGCCAGAACACAGATGCTCATAGGACTCTCCTGCAAATCAGAAACCTAAAAATATATAATATTTTTAGAAATGCGTATATTTGGTCAAAAAGAAGATGAAATACCTACTGAGCAATATTCTCTGTCTCAGTTTCAAAGACTGTGATTCAGTGTGAATGGCTTTCAAGCAGGCAAGCAAAATGAAAACAAAAGTCAGATTGCAAGAGATTTATGACTTCAGAAGTAATTACAAGGAGTTATACTAAGATAAAGCACCTAAAACGATGTAGCTGAGTTGTCTGAACAGATATCTATAACAAATCCTGTTGAAAGTAATTAAAGCCACCGAACATCTTGGACTCAAAAGTATCACACAAAGGAACATGAAAAGGCTCTTAAATCATGAATCCAGTTTTAAACCTGAAAGATTTCATAAAAACAACCCCAACGGAGAGGAGGTCAGAAGGATTAGGAATGAGTTGCTAACAGGGCACCAAATTTGTAACATAGGTGTGTGAATGTGTAGTCTGGGTCACTTTCATAGACACAGAATGAAGCTGTTTTAATTTCATCAGATCAGAAGCTCTTAACCAGAGCCCAAACTTCTAGTATTGCTAATGACTTTTGAAAGGCACAGCTTTTCCAGGTCAAATCCCAGTGTTAAACATAGACCTGAAAATTGCTATTGGAAATCTTTTTCCTGTTTTGTCTGCCATGTGCTCTTCCAGAGTGGATCCATAGTCACTCCAGACTGGAGCTGCAACAGGGAGGTGCTGGGCATCTTTTCCTAAACTCGGAGCTTGCATCTTTGAGGGAGGGCAGCTGCCAAAGATGACAAGAATCAGCTTCCCAGTGTTATTGCTGGTCCATAGACATCGTGGTACCTGGCAGCAAGGCCCTCTTGTGCCTCTCTTTTCTCATCAAGGTGGATGTATCTGCAATGGCTGAGCTTGTTGAACTATAATTATTAGTAGTAGGCATTAAGCATTATCTATTCATTATTATTATTTTCTCCTGAAAATCCAGGCACTCGGTGAGCTAGTATGGGTGTTGACTCAACTGGTTCATAGCTGATAGCAGTGAAATGCAGACTGTTTGAATAGCTTGGCCTTTAATCACTCACCATTCTTACGGGTGTAAAAAGCCTCACCGGAGCTGTCAAGCAGAATAAGGAACTGGAAAGTTTTAAGGAAGCATTATGGTAGGCAATGTTGGACTTCATGGTGCTATSATTTGAATTAAGGAATGATATGGACACTTAATTGTCTTTACTTGCACTGCTACCATAAAATCCCTGTTGATACACCCAAGTTGTGGCTGTTCCCACTAGCCATGCTCTTGCAATTCACTTGAACAAAGAAATTTGCCAGGCAGGATATTTTCCCAAGCACATATTTATCCTCTGAAAGGAAAGAGCTCCTTTTCAAAGACCTTGGTCTCTGCCAGCTTCCATGGCTTGGATAAAAGTTGTGAAAAGCAATGCTGTTTAATAGCATAGTTGATATGCTTGCCCGTGAGCAACTCAGGCATGGGGTCTTTTTCATAGCAGGTTCCATATCCTATGTGTAGAAATAGGAGCTAAAAAAGAAAATGTGACAGAAATAGAAATTCTACAAGAATAGTGCAATTTAAGCAAAACTGAAATTTCATCCGCACATTTAATTTTGATGCCATGGCCAGTGGAAAGGTATGGAAGCACACAGCTTGCTTGTGTCACTTAAATAAGGCTGAATTATTTTGTTTGAATGAATTAAAGCACTTAATCTGCATGTAATTCCATTGAGACTTTGATATTCCAACATGCATTTTGGAAAAGTGGTGCTTTACTTTTCCTTTTATGCTGCTTCATTGTACCTGGGGTGCTTTTTGCAACTTCTAGCAAGCCCTTTGCCCTTCTAGATGCTCCAGCATCTAGCCAAAGAGTTTCTTTACAGGGCATTTGATTACATATACTCTAAATATCCTATGTCATGATAAGTCAGGATGGAGTATTGTGTGATTGTATTATTTCTGTACCTTATTTCTACATGCTGATCCACAGCAGGAGCTCGTCTCTAATCAAAGATAATGAAGAAGACACTCAGGCAGAGCAGAGATTCACAGATTCACAGATTCACAGAATATTTAAGGTTGGAAGCTGACTGTCAGCTGGTGACACTGAAAATGCTTTGCCAAGTGCTCCAGTAAAGCTGATACAGTAGCAGTGTCATACAGCGTGTTTATGTGTCACAGTGCTCTTTGCAGGCACGAGACACTTGCAGATCGACTCCTCGATAATCCTGCAATTTTAGCATCATCATCAGATAGGAAAGCTGATTTTTGCAGCTTTCATCCGCATCAGTGGGTGCCTTGAAAATGAACGAGAATGCCACGTGGAAAATCAAAATCCAGCTACTGGGGGTTTTTACCCCTCACCCTCTGTCATTCCAAGAGAGCTGCTGTGGGAGGGGACGTATGGAAGACATGCATTATCAAACCYGAAGCACGGCGTAGTATAAAGGCTGTAATCTCACCTCAGCATTCTTATGGCTTTAATAAACTTTTCATGCTTCGTTCTTGGAGTTTACTGCATCGTTGGGACTCCTCTGCAAAACTGCAGCCATAAWTTTTCTCTTCTGCCGGGCAGATTTTACTTGCTTGCTTTGGTATGTTGCTCTCAACAGAGTCGAGGCATGACAGAACTGATTAAATATTTGTATCACCTCTTCAAAATGCTGTAATTTCTTGGGTGAAAGGAGAGAATGCAAAAATATTAAGCAGAGAAAAGTTCTTGGGTGTTTCTCAGCGCTTATAAACACATAGAAGGCAGAACCCAACTTCTGCCATCTCTTGGGATCAAAATTCCTTACGACTTGGTCTAAAAGACAGGCAAAATAACTTTATTACTAGTGGCATTTGGCAAAAGGTATTAGTCGAGCATCCCAGAAAAGTGTTATTGTCCTGCCATCTGCTCCTACGTCTGCTTGAGTCCTCATGGCCCCCTCGGAACTGTCTGCACTTAGCAGTGATCCCTAAAAACAAAGTCCACTTTGCTATGGATAAGTGAGCTAAGTTGCCCATGTTCTCCCTTAAGAGGGTCTTCTGGCTGCGACTGCACATTAATTATGCTTGGGACTGGCAGCTGTAAATTGCAGGGATGGTGTGTTAGCTCCTGCTGTAGCATGAAGCCTGTTACCCATCACATTTCCATCCTTAATTTTTGTCTTCAGGGCCCAGGTACAGCCTCCGTTCACTGCTGCTCAAAAAGGGGTTTTTTTTAGAAATACATCCTCTCACTTCCCTTTAAAGAAAAGCTAAACTGAAAGCACGGGGAGTTTGTTTCTGCTGAAGGCATTTGCTGCCCTGATATTAACCACAAGAAGAGGCCCTCACCCTTCTAGCTATGACTAGGAGCAGTAAATTTGTGTGTGTGTTTTGCCTCTATTGCAAACTGTTCTGGGCAAAGTGAAACACTTTGCACTGAAACAGTAGCAATGTGCTGTGAGTTCAGTCCTTCTTCTTATAATATTTTGACCATTAGGAATGAAGCTCATCCCAGCTGAGCCGGTAGCAAGCTGCGGAAAATCTAGGATGTATTTCCATTACAAAAACTGCTTATATGGAAACTTTATTGCAGGCGTGTGTTCTYCCTGATCTTTTGTTCAAGGAATTTGTGTTCAAATGAATCAGGGTATTTTGAAAGGTTTTTCACTGATAATGAAAAACAAGTTCAGATAGCCTTAGTGCCCTGATATAAATGTTGTGAAGTTTGAAAATGTGAGCTTGGAGTCTCAAAACTCAAAGGCTTTCAAATTTAGAACCAGTTTTAAAATTGCGGCAATCACGCTGGTTTCAACAGGATGCACAGCTGAAAGGCTGCAATATATGAACTGGGAAAGCAGATACCATTTATGTATCTCCAGTACCATCATCAGAATAATCTTGCATTCCTTTTTAATGATACCTATCAAGTCTTTAAATYCCCAAGAAAGGCAAAGAAAGTCACTACACCTTAAGTATGAAAACAAGGTGGAGCTGATAAGTAAGGAGGATCATAAGAGGATGGGCCAGACCATCACTTGGAGTTTCTCCATCCTTATTTCCTATGCTCATGCAGTCCTGAGGCTTCGCTCCGACCATCAGTACCTAGTGGAGGGACTCCAGTAGATGAGCAGAGTTGAAAACAAGTTTGTACATGTTGTTCTCCTGAACATAAATAGGCTGGATAACCGGGCACGGTTATCTTGCTTAACACTCTTCCCAGGCAGTATTTCATATATGCTGGGGTAGACTTCCCAGCTTCTCCTCCCCTGCCATCCACAGCCTGTGCGCTTGATGTGGAAAGGGCCACGGGACACAAGCACTGAAAAGCCCTTGAGGATCTGTATCATGTGCTCTGTTTAACAAGTTGCAGGAAAAAAACAATAATGAAGGATTATTCACCAGATTTTCATTTTCAGTGGGTAGAAAAATCCAAAAAGACACTTCTCCAAATAGAGGCATGATTTAGGAAGACCAGTTTGCCTGGAGGTCACTGGGAATTCCATAGTGTTGGCCAGGAAAATGGCATCCAAAGGATATTTCAGCAAAAATGTGATCCCTGCTACACTGACATTTCAATTCTAGTGGAAAAGCTAAATAGTTCACTTAGGTCTCTTCTTACATTTGAAAGTTTAGGCATTTATACAGCTTAATTAATGGTTAAAATGTGCATCTTCTGGCATCCAGTATTTCCAGCCATTATCCTCACCTCTGGATTGGATTCCCTGAAGAACAGGTATGTCCAAAGAGAGAATATGCAGAAAGGTATGTGATGTATATGTTACACGCACACACATGACATATATATRTTGCTATCTAGGTATATAGAGCTGTGCAGGGCAGACTGTCACCAGCGCAGTCACCGGCGCATCACGGCTAATGTAGTTGATACTAGGAGCTTGGGCTGCAATCAGGGCAAGGCACGAGGGCTTCCACGAGCCAGTTTGAGGGTCCCAAAGGARGAAGCACCRCTGGAGACTTTTTTCTGGCAGTTTTAGCCAGAATTAATTCACTAACCTTCACATCACGTTGTGAGGTCTGTTTGCTCAGGACTTTGCAGGAAGGAGAGGGGCTGCATTCTGAGCTGATTTGACAACAAGAGAGCTCAATGCCAGGGCTGCAGTTCTTTATAAATTCATAATASTTGAAATTGAACTGCATCTGTTCAGAGATTGCCACGGGTATGCATCCATCAGGGAGGCAAACTGAGTATCATGCTATTTCTGCTTCACCAGCACTCGAAGGGAGAGTCAGAGGCTGCTGGGCTGGGTTAAATATCCTACTTAATCAGGTGGAACAAGGAAACAAGGTTTTCACAGCCACATCCACCTTCTGCTGTGTTGCTGTTCAGGAGCTGTTGCACCAGCACCGCCCCATCACCTTCTTGAGCTGGAAGCCCCAGGTGCCAAAGGCAGGCCACCCACCTGGCAGCAACAAGGGCCTTGCCCTCTTTTGTTCTTAGGCATTATCCGTGTCATTTGGCATTTGCTGTATTGTTGCCCATTATGCCCATTCCTTTCAGTCTGCTGTCGGAATAAAGCCACAAGAAACAGGCTAAGCATCATATTAATGTTCCAGTGCAATGCTGCRATTTGATGACACTAAACACAAGTTTTCATGAGGCTGTAAATGTCTCTTCYGTTTATAAATATTGTGCTGTAACGAGAGGCTCCAGTGTTAGCAGGCAGCCAAACCTTTTATCAAAGACAAACAGTTCCTCAAGTACCACTCTTAGGATCTTTTGCAAGCATTAATATTTTATTCGTTTTCTCCAGAAAGTCTTCTCAGGAATCTAGATGGCTGAAAGTGGTAGAAAAAGCAATACTTAACTGCATTGATAAAAAACTTAAGTCTTCCGCAGTATACAAATTTTCTATTTCATGAATGATTAAATGTAAATTGTGTCAGTATATATATACATATGTGTGTGTGTATATATATATATGTATACAGTGTGTGTATTCTACACTCCTTTTTCTCCTCTGCCTTTTAAAATATGTGTCCTCTATTCCTGCTCAGTATTTAAATGCAATTAATTGTCAACCTGTTGTTACTGCACCGTGGCTTGAGATTTTATATTCTGTGTGAGAGTAACTCTGATTTGGGCTTTTTCAGTAACTTTGGTTTCTTTTTCTGATTGTACGTGTTCTTTCAAGCAGTGCTTACTTTACTATGTATAGTTTCTTCAGTAGACATTTCATACAGGTCACAGGAACAGTCTGGGTGGGTGAGTTTGGACCAGGATTTTTCATCTCACAGGTGACTGTTGGACAGCCTGGAGACCAGCAGATTAGTACATGAGGGTTTTGAGTGYTTATGGTATATATGACCTCTCAGAAGCAGAACCAAAAGGCCAAGTGCTTGGGTCCTGGCTGTGCTGGAGGGGGCCCTGCTCCTTCAGAGAGGTGCAAGGTTGGGTACCTGTCCAAGGGGACATGAGACACATGAGAACCTCACAGACTGCACTTCTGGTCGCACTGCTGTTTTGAGCATGGTTTTAGTTCAAAGTATAAAGGCTGAGCTGTTCTTAACTTGGTCATGTCCAACTTAGCACTGGGYCTGCTCGGGAGAGCTTTGTAGCTTGGACTGAACGGAACTCCAAGCAGTGGCAAGAAGAGCAAGTGCGTGCTTGATGGTGAGCTTTAGCACGGTGGTATTGATGGGAGTCAGCATGTTTGTAGAGTCCTGCAAAATGCTGACATTAATCTCCCTCATCTCTTATTGAACCAACTGCAAATGTATTTATCAATAGTTGTTCCAAGGCATTATTAAAGGAGTCAGCAACAAGCTGTTAGCACACCTAAAGGGGGCCCCACAAAGCCATTTGGACCAATTACTCCACATTGCTTGTTTCCATGGTCTTGAAATTGTCCAGTCTCTGCTGGGAAAGCTAGCACATGGAAGAACTGGTACAGTAAAAATAGCAATGGGGACATCAAGCATTGTGCTGTAAGTGAAGCTGAGTGGTGACGTGGTTTCACCCAAACTACATGCAATTTTTAATAGAGTCAAAGACAGCTTGTGCACCTAGAACTGCTTGATGCAGTTCATAGGTGCTGGATAGTGTCCATTCAGTGTCTCAGAAGACACGTCTCGACAGAGGAGCTGAGCATCCCAGGGGAATTCCCTGGAATGTGAGATGCCAGGGAGCTGCCCAAGTCAAGTGTGAGATGCTCTCTTCAGAAAGCTGGGTGTCATCAGAGGGTGATAGAGTTTGCTTTACTTTTTACATGAAGAATTGTGAAGCTGTTACATGGACGCTGCATCCACAAACACTGGGAAATTAAGAAAGATACAGAAAAGAGCATGATGTCTGGAAATGTGCTCTTTAAGGCAGGCCAATGCTTGCACAGTCTGAATAAAACCTATAGCTTTATTCAGTTTAAAAACTGCGAAAGGTCTCCTTCAACATGCCTCTGGTTTCCCACTCTTCCAGTTTTGTTTCTTGTCCACTAAAGATAAAAAAGTATTTTGGGGTTATTTTTCCCAAATTCTGGGCTTCASAGATTTACCATTCTGGCTTTGCTGCTCAGCTTCTCACCAGGAGGAACCACAGAAGGACTCCACAGTCAGGAAAATGCAGTAGGGACTTTTGATACTAGAAATCTCCGGGGAAAAAAAAAAAGCACCATGAAAATAATTGGCTGGAAAATGAGTCTGGCTAAACTTGGACTATAAATAATGTGGAAAAGCGTAACAGTGAAGGAACAACTAACCTGAGGTTGGGGTGAATGATCCATCTCTTGCTGTGGCATCTCTCTAAAGCAGCTGCTAGAGTTCATTTAGGAATTACAGGGTCGATGCAGAGATTATTTGGTATTGATCTTCGCCCTGGCTTTATGCATATCACAAGTCTGTAAAATTACAGTGGTCTTCACAAATTTATTAAAATGACTTAAAAAAAATCTGTTTATCGTTCAGAAATGCAGGTCAGGGACTCTGAACTAGAATAATAAAGCTCTAAGCCACTACCAGTTATCCAGGGAGTTTGTATAATAAGGAAGTTACCTTGCATGTGGATTTGCCATCCGAGTGCAGCAGGGCCACACTTCCCATGTCTCCTTTCCTGGCTGGCTGGGCCACCAGTGCTCCACAAATTAACCCCATATCCCACCATTGTCAGCTGTTACAGGGCTACAGGGATATTCAAATAAATTATTAAATTTTTTTAATTTTTTTTTTTTAAATGCCAGTTGCATTATCAGAAGCTGCAGGAMTGTATCATCGTTCAGTTTAGGAGCTGCATGGTTTCTCACGCCCATTGCAATGGTCATCGTGCTCCCACTTCCCCTTGCTGCTTATAAAGCAAGAGGTCACGGATATTCATATTTTCTGACAGAATGAGGTCACTGACATTATCCTTGATTAACTCAATAACAGTTATGCCAGTTTCTTCACTGTTTTGCCCTAGAAATGATAGTTACCTATTCTTTCCTATTCTTCCTTTTTTTTTTTTCCTTTATGGGACTATGCCTGTAGAACTGAATTTGGGCCTTCTAATTGCAGGAGAATTTAGCAATACTTCCACCCAATTTGAYTGAAACCGAAAAAGGCACTTATTTATAACTAATTATTTATACCAAAGTTAGGACTTAAAATTTTCATAAATTTTAAGGCCAAGAAYGTGCATCAGATAATCCATGCTCCCCGCTGTAGAATCAGATTTTTTCTGATTTTCAGATTTAGTGATTTCTCATTTTGGTCCTTTTTACTCTCACGGAGCAGCAGTGATTGYTCCGTGACCCAGCATCCTTCCTTCCTCATTACTGGAAATGATGACCAGGCCTTTCCTATGGACAGAGAGAAGGTGAGTCTGGCATGGAGCGAAAATGAACTGCCAGTCTGAAGTTTAACCAAGCGCTGAAAGGCAAAACAACATTTTCCAAGGTTGTTAACAGTGAAAATTAATAGAGCGCTAAAGAGTAATAATTTACATCCAGATAGATTACGAACTTCTACATTTTTACTGATGTGGTAAGCGTCTTAATAGTATTAGCAGTATTTAACTGTATTTAAATGTCTGGCGTTTCTTTTGATTTGCCACAATTAATGTTTCCTGACATGTATGCGAGTTCATAAATGACAAAATTTAATTAAAAGTTGTCTCTTTTGATTTTTGTAAAGACTGAGCGGTAAACACAACTAAAAAGCCATGTCGTACCCAAAATCAGTGTGTTGATGCAAATATGGGTAGAGGATGCTAATGATGCGGAGTTATTTCTTTTTAATGTGCTCATGTTTTGAATGGGAACAAGGCCTTAAATGAAAATGCTCATTATACAAATTAGATGGATGTTATTACTAAGCATGTTAATCTTTCTTCTTCCCCCTCCAAATGTTCACTTTACAAATGTAATTATTTTTAATCATACCAGTTCCACTGAATTAGAGATTTGGTTTCCTTTTTATACTCAAATTCAAGGCCTTTGTATTTAAAAGCACATAATTTTTATAGATTATTTCCTACCATTTTACTTCAAAGACACCTAATAAAATTTCAATAAATGTAATTAACTAGCACAGAAAWGTTGCCATGGCAATTTTCTTCTTTCCAGCATCATAAAAGAGCTGGCTTCTCTGCTGCAGGTCTGCAGCAGAGAGTGTGGCTGTTTAATTAAAGTGACTCCTTAATTGCGTGTGCTGCAATTACATTTCCTTGCAGTTTCAGGGACTGATATGCAGCTATGGAGTGGTTAACCCAAGCAAAAATTCAGGACAAGGCCTGCATGGCATTTAAATTGTGTATTTTGAAGTCTAATTTCTTGATAGATATCATTGTCACCCGAAAGGCAGCACAAATTCTGTCCTATGCTTAAAACATCATGAATCCATGGGAAGGTTTTTCTGAAGGCTTTTTCCCCGGCAGTTTGCAGCAGAGAAAGCAGCACAACGTGTTGTGGTATGAGATGCCACCTGGCAAAAGCCCTTTGCCTGAGCTCTTCCCCTGCTTTAAAAGGAACCCCCATTGACTTCCCCATCGAGGGCTCCACGTCCAGCACCTGGCAGCGCTGCCCCTGTGGGCGCATTAAATTCACGTGGACTTTGAGACATTAAGCAGCACGTTCTGTAATGGAGAGGTGTTTCATGTGCAGATGAGGAGGCGACCATCTGCCACGTTCTTTGTGCATTTATGTGGTTTATTTTTAAAAGAAAATAAATAAATAAGCAAATTCACAGTTTKACTAAGAGCAAACACGCTCCTGACTTTGCCTTTGCTGGAAAGCTATTTGTTATTAGCCCGAATTCACATTCCCCATGCATATTTTCCACAGAAATTTTGCTAATGGGGTAAGGGATATAACTTCTGTGAAATCCCACTTAACCAAACGCTTAGCAGAACTAAAAACCAAGAAGTGTTAGAGCATTAATGACGTGCTTGTTCAAAGGTGTTTCTAAAAGATGTGAAATATATGTACAATGCTTGTGAAAAGTGAAGAGAAATCTGTCCAAAAAGATGCATCAGGGAAAAAAAGATTAAGGAGGTTTATAGGAGAAAGCCTCRTGGGTAGCTATCATGTGCCATGTACTGGCAGAGGAGCATCCCAGAGGGATGGACAGCTGTGCTGCATTTGGTCTTCTCCATGCCTTTTCCTAAGGGCCCATTTCCATCCATCTGCCGTGTTCAAACTCACAACCAGRGCACTCGAATGGAGCCACAAGGTCCATGGATGTGGTCCCTGTGCTGCATTTCATGCCTTTTCCTGAGATGTCTAAGTCTAGATTACCAAGTGAAGCTTAAGGAGGTAGGACGCTGTGTTTCACTGATATGGGGCGGTCTTAGTCCCACTGGCTTTTGTAAGATCACAGCTGAAGTGAAAATGGCACAAATTAAACAAACAACTAAGGAAGATGAAAATACTCCCTGTGCACTTATCTCTGCAGTATAAAGTTGAGCTGCATCTTCCTGCTCCGTATCTGGCACACACATCTGCCTCCTCCAGCTCTGAAGAGCTCTCTTTTTATCAAACCTGATTGAAATTAATCTTTKAATATACTGGACACAGCACAGGGAGAGATATATGCAGTCATACCYACAGCACGATTATTTAAGTTTCGTTTCCTTAGGGAAGCTGGTAAAAGTCTCCTGCATCCAGAAGCACCATCTGTCTATAACGGTGAGGCACTGTTTTTTAGAAGATATTTAGCTGTGGCACAAATTTAAAATTGAGCAAGTGAAAGGAGAGTTCTACATAGTCTGCAGTCAGTGGGATGAAGGGTTTTTTCACCCTTCAGAGTCCTTGACACGTAACCCTTTGCTTATATAAAACTCTTCAGATGTTCTTTCATAGGTTTTACTCTGCTGAAGACTACTCAGTGGAAAGAAATCTTATTATCTTCAGCTTAACGTTTCATTATCTGGCACAATGTGAGGATATTAGCCTTTGATTGCTGGTTCTCTATGGAGATTACAGCATTTTACATTTTATACCCTCTTTTTCTTTTTTTTGGTCATATTTAGGTTATACTTAAATGTCATCTTTTGTGGTAAAAAGTTTAGGTGATCAGTTACCTATTCTAATTAAATTTGCCATAAAGTACTCAGAATATTCTGATATTCATCCACCCATTTTAAAGCCTAATCATAGAATCATAGAATCACAGAATGCCGAAGGTTGGAAGGGACCTCAGAGGTCATYGAGTCCAACCCCCCTGCTCACRCAGGGTCACCTAGAGCACGTGGCACAGGGCTGCATCCAAGCGGGTTTTAAAGATCTCCAGAGAAGGAGACTCCACAACCTCTCTGGGCAGCCTGTTCCAGGGCTCTGGCACCCTCACAGTGAAGAAATGCTTCCTTAAGTTCCTGTGGAACTTCCGATGCTTCAGTTTGAAGCCATTTCCTCTAGTCCTATCSCTGCCCACCACTGAAAAGAGGCCGCCCCCTCCTCCTCACTGCCTCCCTTGAGGTATTTATACACGCTGATCAGGTCCCCCCTCAGCCTCCTCTTCTCCAGGCTGAACAGGCCCAGCTCTCTCAGCCTTTGCTCATAGGGCAGATGTTCCAGGCCCCTGATCATCCTSGTAGCCCTGCGCTGGACTCTCTCCAGCAGCTCCACATCCCTCTTGTMCTGGGGAGCCCAGAACTGGACGCAGTCTCCAGATGTGGCCTCACCAGGGCTGAGTAGAGGGGGATGATCACTTCCCTCGACCTGCTGGAGATGCTTTTCTTAATGCACCCCAGGATCCCGTTGGCCTTCTTGGCCACCAGGACACACTGCTGCCTCATGGTCAACTTGTCGTCCACCACGACGCCCAGGTCCCTCTCTGCGGGGCTGCTCTCCAGCAGGTCCACCCCTAATCTGTACTGGTGTCCAGGGTTATTCCTCCCCAAGTGCAGGACCCTGCACTTGCCCCTGTTGAACCTCATGAGGTTTCTCACCGCCCAGTCCTCCAGTCTGTCCAGGTCCCTCTGGATGGCAGCACAGCCCTCAGGGCTATCAGCTACTCCACCCAGTTGGTATCGTCGGCAAACTTGCTGAGGGAGCACTCCAGCCCTTCATCCAGGTCGTTAATGAATAAGTTGAACAGGACCGGACCGAGAACTGACCCCTGGGGGACACCACTAAGTACAGGCCTCCAGCTGGACTCCGCACCATTGACAACCACTCTCTGCACCCTGCCATCGAGCCAATTCCTAATCCACCTCCCCGTCCACACATCTATCCCACACCTTCGGASCTTGCCCAGGAGGATRCTGTGAGGGACAGTGTCAAAAGCCTTGCTCAARTCCAGATAGAYSACATCTACYGCTCTGCCCTYATCTATCCAGCTGGATATTCCTTCGTAGAAGGTGAAAATTTCCATAGACAAAATAATAAGTACCCATTCATGATGTACCCATCTCCTACATCTAAGGCAAGTCCCTTTAAGTGCCCTGTGGTGGCCTGTTGTACCTATGGACTTTACAAAGTCATTCGTCTGYGACAATCTCATGCGATGTTGCAGTAAATAAGTTATCTGAGTAGATTTATGGGTGACAGTGAAGTATCTGTTTGGAATCCTTTGTAATAGGAAAGGCATACACGTTTGCTGTAAATGTGTCTTGGACGTCTCTGGATAATTTTCTTCTTTTTTGCACACTATAAAATTGTCGCTTTTATGGCCAGGCTTGATAGATGACACGGCTGAGGAGATGCAGGAGTTCATTAAAAATTAAAGGACTATCCCTTCTGCTTCATATTTCTGTTCAGGATCTTACGGAGGTTACTTCTTGTTATGAAGAAATTTGACTTGGTTTGTGTGAATAGTGTRGCTTGTAATAGGTTACTACCCCCGTGGTACGTATATTCTCATACTTTACAGGATTATGATTTGTCCCAAATCTGAAGGCTTTGTATCACCAGGAAATCACCTGCCCTCAGGGGACGTGCTTGCATTTATTTAAAATTGTCAAGAGGTACCAAACTGCAAAATTTAGTAATTTTTGCAAGCTGTAATTCTATTGTGAAAACTAACATGGCAAAAAACAGGGCAGGAAAGGATCACATAAGTTCTGTCTGCTTCTGTCGCAAATGGCCACACATGATCTCCTAGCCAGGCATGCATCAGCAGCTACCTTGAATCTCCTTGGTGTTGAATCTCCTTGCTTTTTGTTGCTTTTTTGTTTATTTTTACTCTTGCTACTCCCTCTGGAAAGCTCTTCCAGGAAATCACTCCTCTAATGGCCAGAAATCACCCTCAGATTTCCAGGCAAAATGCATACATGCCAGTCAACGCTTACTTGTCCTGATGACCGAACTGTTCTTCAGCTTAAATTGCTCTTAAGGCTCCTTGATGCTTGCCTCCCATGTATTTATACAGTCCAGCTCGATCTCTTTCGACCTATTTCGTAACGCTGAGCAACATGAGCACTCCTGGGTCACTCTCGAGAGACAAATGTTGTTTCTTTGAGGCCGTGAAGTCCTTAATTTGGTTACTTCTCCCAGAAGAATGCAAATCACTGCTGCGTCCCCCACATGTTTGTGAGTTTATCAAAAGGAGCGTTTATTCAGGATTCATGCTACACTCTCATTAAATCCTTTGGATTATACGGCTTCTGCTCTCTCTTAAATTCCCAATAGATATATTGCTGACAACCAACTGTTCCTTTCACCGCGTTTCAACCCAGCGTTTCCACCAGCAGGCTGCTGGTCTGCTGATGTCCATCTCTTTTTATTTATGGCAATTGAGGTGACAGAGTCTCTGGTATCTCTGCTAATCCTTGCTCAGAGGTGTCTTTGGCTGCATCTTTCTGATGCTTCTGGTACTTCTTTGGGGTCAGAAGCATCGAGTTTGGTTACAGGAGAGTTCCAGCCATGTAAGAGGCCCCAAGGTCTTCTTGGCAGAGGAAAGCAATCTGCTTTCTGCTGTGAAGCACATGGTCCATCTGTGTCTCTTACCAAACGCATGCAAGGGCTCTCCCTGGTTGTCGCTGACAGTGGTGAACGCTGACGTGACGCTGGATTTGTGGGTAGGAAGCTCTCTGTGCGACTGGGTCCCAGAAAAGGGTTGTAGCCAGAGAGGTTCCCAATGGGAACCTGTTCATTTTTGGTTCCCGGTGGCCATATTCAACATGTTCTTTAAATCAAAAATTAAAAATAAATAACTAAAAATCCAGCCCCAATTTTGGATGGATTGAACTATGAATTTCTTGTTCTGAAATGACTACCATTTCAGCTATGTGCGAAAGGCAAGCAGGATGATGAATTAGTGATATCAATTAGAAAAAAAAATAGTTAAAAAAAGAACTAAGACAAAGTATTTTCAAAGAACAGACGGCCTCACACCTTGTGGCTGAGGAGGATTTTTCTGCAAAATAAAGGCACTCAGCATTTCCTCGGGGGAAGGAAGAAACAGAGAAAAAAACGTTGCTGATAAATTCGTTAGAAACTCCACATAAGCAACAGAAACACCAGGTCAGATCTTTGGTGCCGTGAGCCCCTGCCAGCAATCATCTCCCTTTAGCACATGCCTGAAATGTGGACAGGAAACCAAAGTGCCGAGAACCAACGAGTTGTCCTGGGAAAAGTTCTACATGGGAAGCACTGAGTGTGGCAGAGGAAGGTCTGCGTGAAATCCGGGGGGAAATACCCCAGTTAAGAGGAAGAGAGGAATAGGGCCTTTCCMTTCAGGCTCCCTCAGGAGTTTTCCACCTTCGTGTCCATCCCACAGCTCACACCTCACACAGCAGCAGGGAAACCCTCACCCCAGTAGCCATTTCTGTCCATTTTCCCTATCAACCTGCCTGATTTCACCCTCTGCCCACCCTCCAGCTTATCTCTTAACGTGACCGTTTTACTGACCATTGCAGGGAATATGGGAAGCAGTTTAGACACCTCTGTCTGCTGCAGCGTGAAATTTCTGTGTGGTGTCCTTGCTTGCWTCCTTAATCTCTGCTAGAGATGCTCATCTCCTTGCACGGTATCAATGCATCAATTTTATTTTCTCTGCTGAAAAGAGAAAAAAAAGAGCTGTAGCTTTTTTTTCCTTCCCTTTACATTCCCTCTCTCCTTATCTCCAACAGGAGAACGCATGCAGTTTCTCTTTTTGTAACAGCCTATTGATTGCGTATGTCAGCTGTATATTCGTGGGCACGGAAGGACTTGATTTTATTTCTATTTGCTCAATGATATATGAAAAAAAAAAGACTGCTCTAGGGATTACTTAGAGGTGGGGATCTTGTCAGCATGTTTTATAATGCATTATTCACATATAATTGCAGCATAGCACTGTAATTGCACAAGGAATTTCTTTTGGCCTCATCAGATATTCCCTTTGGAAGTCATGTGCATCTGAAGTTTCAAGACTGTTGACCTGCAGTAGGCAAGAACGTCCCCCATCGCTCATTGTACTTGTCTAAATGTAGTGTGCTGGTATAAATGGCTTGCCAAGGGATAAAGGAAATCATTTTCTGACCATTTGCTGCAAAAAAATCATGTTTCCTGATGACTTAGTACTGCAGTGCAAAAGGGCAGGAAATTTGGCCACCCCTTCTCTGGTAGGAAGAGCATTCCCTTCTCTGGAGGGGGAAATAAAAAGATGACAAATAGCTACACTAATAAAATATCATGCTTTCCTTAGTCACCAGGAATGACTGTATAACTCTGTGCAAGTCCACCACATCTCCTTTCCACCCATACAAATACAGCATAACCCTCCACAAGCTGATAGCTAAAAAAAGCATCAAAATAATGAGACAGGAGTTGGGCAATAGGGCAGAAACCCGTTTCTGTGCACAAGTAGCTTCTTCATCATAGTATTTTGGAATTAACAGTGTTCTTGTAYGTGACAAATACTCTTTTCTGTTTCTTTTGTAAATTTGTTCCATAGCATTTCACCGGTTAACTGAAAACTCATCGCCTTTTCTGTGTGAATAACTGAGAAAACATGTGTGGTGTGGTCTCTTCTCTGGAACTGTTCCCTATTGATGAAGAAGGACAAGTCCCAGCAACATGGAAGTGTAATTTTAAAATAAAAGCCTTCCTTATTGAGCATGGCAGAGTACCTGGAGGTTGCAAGGAATCACTGGTAGAGCAATATTACTTTCTTACTATAAATGATTTTTCCCACTTGGTTCTGCAGTCTTCAAAAGCTTTAGAAGATAAAAAGAGATAAGCATAAGAAGACTAGATGTTGTTGAGAGATGTTAAAACTAGTGTGATTTTTTTGGCCCAAATGCCCGTATTTTGGGACATGTTAAGATTTTTAGCGCACTGTTACATGGCAAGGAAATCCAGTGTGGGTTTTTTTTTTCTCGAGAGAAATGACCTTGAGGGAGACCTCTAAAATAAAACCTTTTCTATGATGTTGAAACGATGTGATGTTAAAACTGCCTTTAATTGGAGCTATGTAGCAGCATTTGTGTATTCACCTGTGAGAAACCAGGCTTTTTGTAATAACGTGTTACTCGTGTAGATATTCATTAGAGTGCAGTGACAGCACAGCTCTTCATTTACGCTTATCCGTGGAAACACAGGAACTGGCATCCAGCAAGCTCCTCTGAGAGACTGCATGAATGCTAATGACAGGGAATACCGCTTGAAGACARAACTTGGGCCCAAGAAAGTACAGGAAAGGGAAGCCAATAAAACATCATGTAGAAAATATCGGTTTGCTGGAAAATTCTCCGTGCTTTGAATTAATTCTTAGTTCAGCAGGCCTTGTTAAAACAGGGCTTAAATAAAAATAGATCTTTAAATCATTAAAATCTTTAAAATAGATAAATAGTCTCTTGCTTTCCTATACCTTTCCCCCTCTTACAGTGCATTTTAGAAGTCTTCACATTCTGTGCTTTTTATTTTATTTAGCTATCATYGCAATATCTCTTTCAGAAAACTACTTTGACATCAGGCTGCTATATCTCTCTTGGTAGTGTGACAAAAGCCAATTGAGAGTCACTTCCCTATACCAACTAATGGAAAGTACAAGCTATTTTGAGGATAATAGGAACTTTAAAAGAGGTTGACCATCTGCCTTGATTCACTGCTTCCACCTGCACTGTCCTTTCGAGCTCTGCTTTCCCTATGGAAAGATGAAATCCCTGTGCTCACTATCAGCTAAGAAGATGTGGCTGTCACATAATACATGCACAGGGCTGAGTCTTAAGCGTTCTCTTAACTGTGTGTCCAAAGGTAGGCTGTGAAGTTGTGCGCATCAGCATCTGCCAGTGTCTGCTTCACTCTCCCAACACCTGGAGCACCTGCAGGCGTYGGGCTTCCTGTATTTGCAAGTCTTGGGCTTGGTCTTTGGGAAAGGAGAGACTTACCCGTGTGGAGGATGAGAGCAGGAGCACAGCGGCAAGCTGCAGGTCCAGCACAGAGGCTCCTGGATGCAAGCAGGGAGGCCAGAGGTTTGGGATACGGTCTCGGCTGAGCAGCAGCTCCCCAACAGCTCAGGAGCAAGAGGCTGTGCTGGGGGCAGCGCCAGGGCAGTCCTCATGCCCCGTACACGATGCTGAGGTCCTCAGCCACGCTCGGGAGGTGACCCCATGGTGGGGTGGCCAAAAGGGGGGCCGGGTTGTACACGCTGGGTCATGTCACGCGTTGGCTGCTTCCTGCTGACCCCAAAATGTGACGATATCTGGTAGCYGTGCGACCCTACCCTGCCTTTTGCTGAGGGCTGTGAAAAACTTGGGAGAGTCATGACAAACTCTCCCATCAAAATGTCTATGTGAATAAACTGGGGTTYGTTTCAAAAGGTATTTGTTCTTGGGGTTAAAACCATCAGGAAGTTAAAATCATCAACTTTTTATACAGTGATATCAATCTTAGAGTGGGATTTCTCTGGCTTCCAAGAGCAAAGTCCCTAAAACACTTATCCAAGCAAGAACTGACAATTTTAATATACTTTATGTTTGAAAGTGAAACTTGTCCTCCCCTTCCAGGAAGATGGATGATCTATTCTCGTCATATAGTCCTTGCCCTGGAAATCAGGGAAGGTAGAGGTATATGGAGGGATCTGTGGATGCAGTCAGTTGGATTCACTATGTGCAAAGCCATTTAACACACTTCAGAGCAATTCCAGCTATTCCACACTGTATCTCTGAAACCTAAAATATCTGCCATATTTATTGCAGAGGCTGCTGTAAAACTTTACCCAGTGTTTGCTCTAMTGCTGATTTTACAACTGTTGCCATTATACAAAATGTACACAGATCAACTCTTCCTCCCAGCTTGCTGCTATCTGCAAACCTGCTGAGGGTGCACTTTATCTCCTCATTGAGATAGTTGATAAAGAAAGACATTAAAGAGGACTGTCCCCAACATGTTAGTTCCCCTGGGGAACACCACTCGTGATCGGTCAAAAGGGATATGAATCCAATTTATTGGGCAAATGAGCTTTAGTAGAGCATTTGAGTGGTGCTATCATTACAGTGCCTTTAACAGACCAGACCTGCCCTGCTTCTCTGCTTTGGTTATTTCTCCAATGATTGAAGCTGTTTGGGCAAGCTTTTTTGCTGGCCTAAGGGAGAGAAGAGACATGCAATGGACATAGAATGAAAACTGGACTTAAAATACAGGTCTSAAGGCATTAATACTTGCAAAAACAATTCTGGAAAGAAATACAAACAGCTACCTTAAAATAATAGTGCCATTTCTGTTGGCAAAAYGGCCCAGAGCAATGAGTGATCAAATGGAGTGGGAGCAGAAGCTGCTCAGCAATATCCAGACAGAGACTGAAAAGTGTTTTTGTCAATAAAAGATGAACGAGAGCACTGAGAGCAACCTCTAAACAAGGGGATGACACAATTAATGCCCAGGTGTGGCAGGGCACTGAACTTGAGGATCGTAATATGCTGCTTGCTGCAGAAAGGCTTCTGCTGCTTGCAGAACTGTTCAGTGTGGAAATGGGGGGTGGAGGGCTCTTTTTGGGTGGAAATGATGTATCCAAAGCCACCTAGCAAATTAACAGCAAGACAGGAATCACCTCACACAGGGGCCTCTCCTGCAAGGATGAGGCTGATCTGCCTCCTTGAAAGTAAAAGAAACCAGACCTCTCTGTGATGATCACTTTAAGMCAATTTGTATTGAACAATTTGCTATCAGGTTCAATTATAAAAGAAATAAAGAAAAACCTTGTAAAGCTGTACCGAACTATATTAAYAGCACACCGGTCGTTCTTTGATGTAATGCTTTAGAGGAGCTGAAGCAGAACATGCTGTTTCTGTGCAGCTTAATAAAAATAAGGCTGCGAAACATCTGTTGCAAAAGGCAATGAATTTAGTATCCAGGCACCATCTAACATTGAACCTTAAAATCACCTTAAAAGACCTGAACGCATGCAGGTGAGCTGTACTCTGTTAGTTTTAAGAGAATCTGTATTTATTTACAGTAGCTAAATATCCTAACATTCAACAGCAATAATTTTCTTGTTCTTTCCTAGTTAACTCCATTACACAAAATCTAATTTAATCATATCTTTTAGCAGGAAACAGGAATTCAAGAGCCATATTCTTTTCACTTAATTAAAAGCTCTTTGTTTTCATCTGTTAATTTTCTGAAAAAGATACCCAGTCGCTCTTTCTTTTGATTAGTGAACAAAATGGCTCATTTATGTTCAGAGTCAGTTACTGAACAACACATTCAGGCTCCAAGTCTTGTGAAGARCTCAGAAGATGATAGGAATCATAGCCGCTTTTCTGCGTACCTCTGGATAAAACCTCTTCAGATAGAGCTTGTGTTTCTTCCTGGCCCACAGGCACATCTGGATGACCATCAGGAAAGCAAAAATGCCAACTGATAAAAAAAGAAAAGAAAACAAACAAAAAAAAGGAACATTTGTTTTCTTTGTCTGTCCTTATGAAAATTCTGCAAATTCATTTCAGTTTCTTCTTTACTATGTGCTGAGGGGTCAGAAACATTAATTTGCTGTCTGGACAAGCTGTAGGTTGAGGCAATCACATCAAGAATAGCTTACTGTTGTTGCTGTCTGCTTCTGTACTACAGTCCTGCAACAACAAACTTTCAGGCCCCAAAGAACAAAAAGCCCCAAAATCCTCTCCCTCTTTTTTTTTTTTCCTTCTTACAATGTATTTGACTCCAGATTTGAAATTCCTGCCTTCTCCCACTTGTAAAGCATTTGGACAACTTTTTGTTTCCCTTTTTTTAATGTGGAAATATTTAAAAAGCTAATGTTTTGCTGAGGTTAGTCGCATGGGACCCATTTGCAGGAACATTTAGGTCCCTACAGATGCAGGTTATGTGGCAAGCAAGCAAGCAAATCTTAAGTAAGATTTGCAAACCCTACTAGGCAGGCAGTTGTTGTGGATTCCTGATACATGCAACAGTGGAAATGCCCTCAGAAACCTGTCTGTGTCATTACTCATCACAAGTACTCAGCATATCTGTTTTCCTTATCTCTTCACAAGTAGTCTTCCAGGTTTACAATGAAAATTCCCTGTATCAGAAATGATCAATTATATGTGGAAATACATTTTTATTAGATTTCAAACTCTGATTACACTGTGAAAACTGAAGAAACAAGGGTATTTAACAACTAGCAGTCTTGATCAAAAGAAGTGCTCTTGGCAGCTCTCTAACGAGACAGCAAGATTTCCTATGTTGTAAATGTGGGGCAAATTCCACAAACAACTTAGTTTCAAACTCACCTGGCAGTGTTTGTGTCATCACTGTGAAACTAATCCAGGACCCAACCTGTTGCAAAGGAAAAAAAGCAATATTAATTGTAGTCAAAGCTCCACTGTAGGAAGAAGCCACGTGGGAAAAGGGAGAGGGAAAATRTAGCTAGAAAGAGACAACACAGTTCCGTAAAGGGTGAAGAAATAGGTGGAAAGTGCTTGGATCAGTGAGGAGCCTGTAGGTACTGGTGGGAACAAGGAGGCTTTGAAATAGCAAAGGTAGCCTGATGTGTGGAGTGACCTGGAAATATGGAGATTCTGGGAATCTGCACATGATTCCCAGAAAATTACATACCTCGTACGTATAGTTCGGACAGGATACRAGCAGGAAGAGCCATGTGAAAGGGTTATAGGTAGGACTTGGAAAGCAGGGTTTACTTCCTTTATGAAAGAGAACAGAAAACACACAAAACCATGGTTTTATTAAGCCAGGCAGGGGACACAGCTTGATCTCTGATCATACTCCTACAGAAGGTGACACAGGCAACATTTGTTTTTCAGGTTTTGGCAACAATCCTGTGTTTAACACTTACAGACACTGAGCATGTTAATAAATGTATTTGTCTATTGCTGCTTTAAACATTAGACCCATTGTGACAAGGAAGCTAAGCACAGTACACGAAATGCTTTCTGAATAGCAACTTGCTTCCCTGTCTAAAGCTGATGATACCATGATGAAGTATTTTCTTGAATAGGGTGTTGTAAAGGGAAATAACACGTATTATTGCAATAAATCTGAAAATTTATTTTACTTTCTTGTGTATATGGTGTAACTGTGATTCTCAAGGTATAAAATATGCTGAAGAATTCACATTGGGCACAGTCTTTGAAAGCATACACATGCACACTTAGATGTCTGTGTAGATATTCATGAGTTTATGTTTAAGTATTTGTACATATGTGTGTACACTAGTGCTTCAGGTGTATCTCATGTATCTCAAAACCATGCAAATTAGCTTAAAACATTTGAAACTTATTTAAAATTGAATCCTTTGATGTCAATCGATACGGAAACTCCTATGCTCAAATGCCTGTTTAAAATGCAGCTGTTTATAATTAAGATAAATTTGCTGCAAGTTTTGGAAACAGAGTGTCACTAATGTTTCTTACTGATGACATAATATCTATTTCATCTTTATTCTGTGGATGCAGACATATAAATTGCTTCACATCAGCAAAAGATGTAGGCTAAGCACACTTCAGTCTTAAACAGAGAAAGAGCAAAGACAAACCTGAATGATTTTGTTGCGCTAAAGCTACATTGATGAAGTGATTTCCAGCTTCACACATCTGCAAAACATCAGCATTCACATTTACTCAAACCTACAAACACACAGGGGAAAAGCTGAGCACCAGTTTATTCATCTATCTATAGCTTTCACTATTGATTGCAACTATTGAAATCAAAAGCAAAACATTCCCCATATTTTAAGGTTGCAGCAGGCTGGAAAACCAGTTTCTAGTCCTGAGAAAGGAAGCTGATCAGTATAGCAATCTAGTTTTATAGTTTTCATTTTTCAGCTTCTTTTTTATGATGAAGATCAAAATGCAGTATACATTTCAGTTTCAGAGTTTTACTCATTTCTGTGTTTGAGGACTTGATTTCTCCCCTCAGAATGAAAAAAAATGCAGTATTGAAAATTGTTTTCTCATTCAGTTTATCATTTGAACATTCTGAAAAGCTGGAAGGATTAAGAAATCAGAATAAAAAAAGAATAATGATAAAAATCAGGGAGAGTAAAAGTTAAAAAAATAGCAAAAAATGGGAAGTACAATTCCCCTTTTTTGAATGCTAATTTTCCAAAAGTCAACCATAACAAACTTCAATTAAAATTAAAATTTAAAAGGAATTTGTAACCTCGTTTTTTATTGAAATGTACCATTATTGGAAAGAAAATTGTTGAAAACATTGCTGCAGATTTTCTCCTTTTCTCTTTTTTTGTCAGTGAGCTTTCTATGTGGCTTTTTTGGTGGGGGAGGAAGGGTTTTAGTACAGTTTAAATCAGTTTTATTAGCAAAGCTGATATTCTGCATGAATATGTAGTTACAGGTCAAATCCTACAGTCCTTTTATTCTTTTTTAATTACAACTAACCGACTGTCATCTATCCTAAACAACAGATGTAAAAAATTAAATAAGCAAATGAAGAAATTCTATTATAGAATATCCTACCAGAAACTGTCACTCTGGCCAAAGCATTAGCAGTAATTTTAATGYACATATATTTTAGTTTGAGTTAGCAGCATTGTTATTTCTTTTCACCCCAATTTTAAAGAAAAAGACTTCAAATTAAAAAATGTTTCAATGAAATATTATACCAATTCAAATGTGCCATGCACACACCASTGGGGGCCAAAATAGGTTCATATACTGCAGTTAACATGTAATATTTCTATATCAGTCACAAGTAGAACAAGCAATGGGCATTTCTGCAGGTTGTTTTTGGGGTGTGAAGATCCACATTTATTTAGAAATGTGGCTAATGTCGCTTTAGGAAAGTAAGCTCATTCTGTAGTCAAGGGTTTCAGAAAGCAGAAATAAGGGGCTGTGGAAAAACGGGAACTTGTGCTATCTGTAATGCTGAAATAATGAAGTCTACGCACCATACTCTCTATTCCACGTGTACCCTATAGGAAAAAGGTCCCTGGCAAGCTTCAGGTAATTTTTCTGGTGATGACAATCTTTCAAAAGATTGCACAAATTACTCATTGCTGCACAAATTACTCATTACTGCTGCTTACAGCAAATATATATGTATAAACCATAAATCAGGAATGGGTGGCGAAGACAAGACTTAAAAAGCAAGGAAAAAAAAAGGATCTTCTGAATATTTAATTTCTGTTTTAGAACCCTATAAAAAACAACTTCAAATCATATTGGGTGTGTTGCTGTTTAAAATTCAGTGTCTGGCAACCTGCAACAACAAGGTCTGAATGGGAAGAGTATACAGGTATAAAGTTCTCCAAAGATCTGGGAGAATTCAGGCCACGGACCACTTGCTGCTGCAGGTAGGATAAGGATTGCCTCATTTCACAGAAAACACTCCACATCTTTAGCTTGACGGCAGCTTTTCTACAAAAAGCTGGAGCAGAGGTTGTCCACTGAGGTGAGCACGTGTGCATCACTAGAAAAGGGTGGCTTTTCCGAAGCAAAAATACGCAGGCACCCAGTTCTCCTGGTGATTTCTGAAGAATCTTTATGTACAAAAATACTGAAATATGGCTAAGGACTTGCTGGAGTGCTTTTCAAAACAGCGTTTGCCTGGAGATGCCTAGACGTTGCTGTCCTGGCCTGAACATACAAGCTATGGAGGAAAATTCTCCAAAATGATCCGTGTGAATTATTTTTTACCAAAAACCTGCTCAGGACACATTAGTCTTTTAAAGCCATCCCAAGTGTCCACTGCTTTGCAAACAGATGAGACCAAAATGCTGTAATTCAGAGCTTTGGCGCCTCGTGGGACGCCTGTTACAGTGTATGAAAGCCAGGGGTGCCCTCWGCTCTTTGTGGTCCCATGTAGAGCCTCCTCCTTTTGATTTGATGAAGTTCCATCACAGCACTGGAAAAGCGGTATCTATAAGTTTAGCTACATAAAGTAAAGTTTGAACATAAGGCTGATAAACAAATGCTATCTGCTTTTCCTTGGCTTCACCCATTTTAGCAGGGTTTTGTTTTTATTSTTATTGTTAATAGCTGCCAAGGGTAGAAATGCATTTATTAGGGAACATAATTCCACTGAAAATCTGATTAGTATCTAATTCTTTAGTGTTTTAGAAATTGCAGGTTTGCAGCTGTCTAAATAGTAATGTTCTGCATGATTATGAGCAGTAAAAATATGCTCCAAAGATGTTCTCATGGTGCTCAGGCACAGCACACACACCATCAGTACACTAAGCTGTGTACAGACAAATAATACTAGTAGAATTCCCCAAACCTTAACTGAATCACTATATCCAATCAAATGACACAGGACTGCAGGAATGGGCATATATCTATACACTTGCATAGCAGCACTATTGCATTTTGCTAAATCAGGAGCTGTTCTTTAATCCACAATCATTAATAACACTTTATTTTCGTACGTACCAGAAAGGCAAGGGCAGCAAAAGAAACTTGTCTGTGGCCAAATGCTAGAAAACAGGAAATTATAAATTACATTTTATAGTGTGCACACCATTTGCTATGGGCGAAATCAATCTGGTGCTGAGGAGCAGAAACACGTCTTTCTTGTCAGGCTTTGCAGAAGGAATGAGTATCCTCACACAGGACAAGGCAAACAGTAGCAGCACTCCAGCAAATGCCAGCAGCCCCACCACTGATTTCAAGGCAGTTTTTGGCTAACTTTTTCTGTCTCAAATTTGTCAGCCTCGCATCTCTAAGTGCTTTGTGGAAGCAGTCGGCGTTGCCGTATTTCTTGGAAAGGCAAAGAGAGGGATGAGAGGGGGTCAGTGGCAGAACAACGTGCTTTCCACTTCAGGCTCGTGTTATGGATAGGCCCTGCTAGCTCCATCCAAAATAAATTGTTTGGGTTTTACTGATCCATGGAACTACAGCAGAGGGCTTTGCTTCATTTATCTACAAATGTSATCTTACAGCAGTGGCAAGGAATTAGATGTGTTTCTTCTGAAGGCTTTTCCCTATTAAAAAGTAAATATGGTTTCCGGCTTCAGACTGCATCTTGAGCGAATATTTTTCCCTATAAATAAGGAAAGAATTCGCACCTACTGATCTGATGGTTAAGAAGAGCTCTGTCGCAGATTTCCACCTTGTTTGCAGCACTATTTTTAAAGTTACACCAAAAWCAAATGTCTTGCAATGAATAACATAATTCTTAAAGTGAATTTTTCTATTATTTTGAAATGGAAGCAAATGCCACGTGAGAGAGTTTATGGACTGAAAAAAATGAGATACTTCACTGTGAGTATAAAGATGTATAATTAAAACTGACAAGGCAAATCAAAGGCAAATGCCCAAAGCTCATAGATATGTATCAGCYGCAGAGGAAAAGGAAGACAAAGGCAGTGATAAAATGCCACCCTAAAAAGGTAGAAAGAAAAACAAGTTATGACAATTATGATCAAATAAAAGTTCAAAGAGAAGGCAAGAAAAAAATCAGAAAGCAAGACTATAGCAAAAGAATACAATGAAAAGACACAAAATGATGAGTAAAATCTAAAAGTAAAAAATAAGATTTTCTTTCATTTTTCAACAATGTCTAATGTACTTTTGCAAAATTCATAAAAAAAGGCCATTATTTTGCAAATAAACATATCTCCTCCAAGAGAACAGAGCTAGCTTTAGTGAAGACGAGCAAAATACATTGATCTTTCTGTTCCCGCTGCTCAGCCGATATCTGCTGTTTGTGCAACTGCAGAGCACAGAACCACAGCTCAACAGGGACATATATTCAGTAATAAATACTGAATATATGGCCACCCTCAACATACTCTTCCTTCTATCAACCTTATCTCTAGGCAGGTTAGTCATATGATTTGATGTCTACGTGAAAACCTCTATTGATTTCGGAGAACTTGYTGAATAACAAAAGCCTTTTAAAATCAAAATCATTCCTACGTATACATACATGGTGGTGTGTACCGTGGGTGGTTAATGTAGTATGCAATCCAGGAAGTGAATCCCCAGTAGAAGGCACAGCCCTGCAATGGTCACAAAAGATATTACTTTTAYTGGGATGGGCCATAAGAAACTACRAACTGTAAATTTATACMTATGTGTATATATATTCTTGTCACAATAATGGATGATCATTGATGAACCGTGGCTCCTTGAGTTAAAGAAAAAAATAAGGTAAAAAGGTTTTATAAAATCTAAACTGTAAATATAAAAAGGAAAATTCCAAATCTTTAAAAGGGAGGATCTCTACTTCATACTGAATAAGGATCTAAACAAGAAGGAGGACAGCCTATGAGATAACAACAAATAGGTGAAATTCAACAGGTCTATGAAAGAGTCAGATAACTTTAAGCAGCTCAGTATCTTCCTCCCTGAGGCCTCCAATGTAGAATGAAAATATTTTTTTCCTCTGTTTGTAATTTAAATTCCTAATGCAAGGGGTGTCACTTACTTCACATTTTTATTGCACCAAGGAAGTAGAGTGTGATTTCTGTAATCACTTCTAGTTTTTGCAGCAGCATATCTCATAAAAAAATAGTAATCAGTCTGAAAAATAACGTGGACATGATGAACCATTCATTGGATAGATAAATCAAGTGAACACTGATATGCAGCAATCAAAATGGACATTGATTCCTATTCACGTCCTTTGGTACATGGCTCTGAGATTTTTTCWACAGTTACATTTTCATTAATCTTAATTGCTTCCCCTGGAAAGTAGTTTTAATTTTCTTATCTTCTTCAAAGAACTGCCTTAATATGAGGATCTTCTCTGCCTACATAAAACRATCAATACCTTGTTACCTTTATCATATTTTTCAGAGGAGTGTGTCCTCCAGAAAACTTGTGAACAAATAATGTCTCCAGAAGATGTCTCGTGTAGTGTAAACAATGGCAGAAGCAAGCCAAGCTGTAGAAAGGAAATGAAGAGAAATGAAATATTGTTTTTTATTTCTTTGCAGTTTATTGTCACAAAAAGAATAAGGTCTAATCCCTCAAAACTGCAAAGTAGTACTGAAATCTTAGAATTTAAGGTTTTGTCTTAGCTGAAGCATCTGGAGCCAAAGATTAATGGAATCATTTTCAGTGTTACACCACGTTGCTTCCATTTTACAGGGAAGCAACTTCTTTTTACTAGTGTTGAATTAAAAAGGCTCCTCGGGCTCTGCGTGTGATACATGGCCCTGACAGGACATTAAAACTTGTGTACACCAGCGAGCGTCTGCCATGCTCTTCCGCAAGATGCCTCACGTGCTTTAAGGCTCCTTTAACGCTCCTGTAGGATGCACCTAACATTTGCTGAATAGCTTCTGAATGCTTTCCTTTGCAAGCTCAAGTAGCTGCACAGAGGCAGTTTGTATTTCATTACCTAGTGGGATTAAAATGGGATTTTGTTGTGAAGTTAATCCATTGTGATGGCTTTTTTTTTTTTTTTTTTGTACCTAATTACAAAGGAATATGGTAATTGTTCTAGAAATTATTGTACTGAATCTCCTTTGAGGAAGATTATAAAACAATAATAAATGCTACTGATTTGCTTCAGAGAATGACCTGAAGTTCATAAAGACTGAATTTCTCAAACAAATGTCAAGAGTGATTCCTGGTGGCGTGTTATCTTGGTTACATTTGCCATACTACCTAAGTCCGTTCTACTGTGAGCCAATTATAAGACCTAAATGAAAAGTGCTTTTCAGCATGTGAGATTTCAAGTACTTCTATTAAGCATCTTGTATGGTAGTCAGAGTCAAACGATTTCAAAGTAATTAAACCAGAGAGATTTGAGCTAAGAAAATTTCAAATAATTAATGACCTAAGCAAAGGCCAGAGCAAACTTTTAGCTTTGCTGGGAATTGTAAATTTAATTCAGCTTAGGATGAGGATATCAAATGAACCCTTTGCGAGGGATCACTGGAAGGCTTCTGCATGTTCCTTGCGCACTTGAAAGAAGGCAAAGGTACTCTTGGTCTTTTGTGCTGCTAAAACACTCTCCTTTTAAGTGTACGAGCAAGAGGAGGAAGGCAAGAATGTGGCAGCTCTGTGTTTGGCAGTTTTGGGTTCTCATTCACAGTTTCCTTGGGGTCAGCTCTTACTGCATCCTACCTGAGGGGTTCTCTCTTCTCTGCCAAGCACACCAGTGCTTCTGTTTAGCAGTTCACCTTTGGTTCAGCATGCCTGGAGTGCACACTGCTTCCAGCAAGCACTGCACGCCATGGTGATGGGATGCAGTGACCATTGCAAGTGTCACCCTATTTTTGGTCAGGTTGATGCATGTCACTTACTGAACCACTGGGTGGCGGAAACTCTTCATGCTTTCCACTTGATCATAAATAGTTGAGAGGCGAACGTAGAAGAGCAGGTATATTAGCAGAGGTCCAGAGTATTCTGTGAGGAAAAACTAGAATTGAAAAAGAAAACAGCCGCGTGAGGATATGGCATTGTACCAAAAAAGGCGTGAGAAAAAGAACAGGTTATCTATGCAACACATATTCTTCCTTCAACTGTCATTTCAGCTTTATTTGAGACATTATTACACTGGGGTGCAGTGGCCTCCATGCAGCGATGGGCACAAAGGAGAGAAAGGGCAGCCCCAGGGCCGCAAGAGTCGCCCTCAGTTTGATGCTCTGGCGTTGATTTTGCACAGCCAGCTTTTGTCCAGGCAGATCACGGCACTGCAGACACCCCCATGGGAAGCTATATATCTTTACTGATGTGCACTTCAAAGAACTGAACAGCCGGAGGAAGTATAATGTGTTTGCAAGGATATGAGTTCTGGATTTGATTATCTGTCGCCTGGATGTTTCCGGAATGAAATCATGGATTAAAATGGTGTAATCCACCATGTTTACCAGAAACAGCAATGGGCAAATCATAACTCAATGTATAACACTGCTTAAGGGATAAAGATTCGTAACTAGTGGCTATTTGCTAGAACTGTAATGAATAAAGCATCTGTTCTTTGAGCAGTAGCATTTAATCCAGACTACCTTTTCCAAAAGTAGTATGTGGCGGACACCTAGACCCATGATGCAGTGTTCCTCCAAGAGCTCTTCAGAAGAACTTCAAGTGACCCAGAGATTTTTCTGCRGAAACCCTGGCCATTAGGTTTCCTTGGCTGGGTCCTCCAGCACCATTTCTTCCCTTATGTTGGGGCTAAGGGCTTCAGAAATCTGTCTGTAAGAGCAGAACTCAGTCCCCAGAAGAGACATCGTGGCTTCTATGCACCATTACTACTCTTCATCCCAAGATGCCATTCTGGATCCCCAGAGCAGCCTTTTTTTCTCAGCAAAGACTTGTGTCACAAAATACACCCCTAAAAACTGCCAGCTTTTATCCTCTGCTTGGCATGAATGTATTACACAGCTGCCAGGGAAAGACTGGCAGGACTTGGCACCAACTCGTGGCTACTGCACCCTTTTCATGCCTCACTCCAGCTGATTTCACATATTTACACATATATTTGGTGTAGCAAAATATGGTAGTCCATAACAAAAACAAAGATTGTGTCCTATAGGAGAATACTTAATTATAAGCTAAAAGCATCTGTTAAATAACCAATAATGCAGGAATCTGAAATACCTTGAAAGAAAACTAACATATGAGCCTCCAACATTTTTATTATTGAACTGAAATTAAATGAAAGCAAATAAATAAATAAAACGTAGTGTAGGAGATATAAATTCCTAAAACAGCACGGCATTTCATCCTGCATGAACTATATTGGACTATATTTTTTAGGTACTGACTTTCCGATTACTGTGCCAATAGGACCTCACTGAGTAACAGCCACGTCATGGATTATAATCCCAGATCTCAGCAGACAGAGAGTCTATTTAAAAAGACTTGAATGCATGAGAGGTGAAGGAAATCTTTAAAGTTATTTGGTTTTTGTAACACAGTGGGAATGTGAGGTGGATTTTCTGGCTTATGGTGAAAGTTGCACTAGCCTCTGACGCCATCCCAAAGAAATGCAAAGATTTCTAATGGGAATTAATAGCACTGTGTGGACTGGGTGGGCGAAGGTAGAAAAGGACAAAAGGAAACGAAAAATTCGGGGGGAGTCTCAAAAAATATTCCCAAGACCTTTTAAAAAATACAGATTAGCAATGTTTGCACAAGGGCATCGGCTAATTCACCTCAGTGACGCCTACGCCGTGACCCTCCCGCAGCTCGGCACAGCACCTCCCAGCTTGTGTCCCGCTGCCTTTTGGCGCGGCCTCACGCTATCACATGGGTGACACGCTGCAGAATGGAGCTGAGGAAAGGCCATGCTCCCTTTTCCGTGCTGGTCCCTTCCCGCAGCTCTTTCCATGCCATGTGGGGTCGTTTTCCTGGTTCGTCCGTGCTAGACGTGGCACTTCCGAGTGCCAAGAGGGTGTGTGAGCTGAGCCTAGAAAGGAGCGGGTGCTTTGGGAGGGTACTTGAGGCTGGCACAACAGCTCTGGGCCACTGCCTGCGGCACTCAGCACACACACAGACATGAAATGGCTTACGCCAAGCCTGGGTAACTGCTTGATGGAAAAACAGCTTCAGGATATAAATAGCCCAAGAGACTGAGCTTCGTTTCTTGGATAAATATGAAGAAACACACTAGTTACAGGTCTGAGTCGGGGTCAAAAGAGATGCTGTGAACTGCCTAAGAAGGAGAATCTGCTCTTTGCAGACAGACAGACTGACCATTATCATAAACAAGTATACAGAAAGTAGCCACAATTTCAGAGAAATGCAGGAGATCGAGAAATCCAAATTGCCCCAAATCCTCAAATCACGTTAAATTTAGCATCTAATTCCCTTAGGCTCCTTTTTCAAGCCCAACCCTAAGTGTTTTTAGACAATGTTCATTAACAAACATTATTAATTTGTGAACCAATTACTGCTTCATATGCTTTAGTGCCTCATTAAAGGCCCCACAGTTAGATGGGGATAACTGCAACACTTTAGCATCATCTTTAATTGTCACCTTTAATTTTTTTTTTTGTATTTTCATCTGACCCCAAACCCTTAATAAAACTTTGGTTCTTGGTTCAATAATCTTGGTTCCTAAGACTGAGCTGTCTGAAAGCTGTCTGACCTTCATCCTCTGTGTAAGATTCTTCTTTGAGAGCAGCTGCCTTTGCATATTCCTTGCCCAAAAAGGAAAATTGCTGATAATTACAAACACTTTTCTTTCAATCTGCATGCACTTTTGTGTATGTGTTTGTATATGGATTTATGTGTGTGTATATATACGTATATGTGTGTATGTGTCTGTCTATCTATATTCAGCAAAGTGCTGAATTTGTAACCAAATTTTGTAACCAAACACTAACGAGGATTCAGATTTGCTGCCAAATCTTTACAGGGCTTTGATAGTATTTTGAAATCTGACCGATGATGAGCATTATTTTAAAATGTGTAGCCATCACCTGCTACGTTGACACCTAAATGTAACAGCACTTTTCAACATCTTTTAAACACCTTTTAAACACTAATAACCCCAGCCAGCTCTTTCACAGTGCTATTCCTCTAGAATCCTCAAGGGACTTTGGGGAAAGAGGAAAATGCTGTTATTTTCTTGCCACAGAAGAGGAAATTGAGATATAAATTCAGGGACTTATCAAGGTCACGACACAGTGTAAGCAAAGCAGCTCACTCTCCCCAATACTGGTTCACTAACCTCTTTGCGCTCTCCTTATCCCTAGAACGGCTGGCAAAACTTCCCTACACATAATAATTTTGCTAAGTCAAACCAAGACATGTGAGAGGACTGAAACTACTCACAAATTCTCTTTCTTAGGACATATTCACAACCTGCTTGTGGAATGTGCTCTGGGTGTCCCTGCTGGAGCGGGGGCGTTGGACTAGATCTCTAGAGCTCCCTTCCAACCTCAACCATCCTCTGATTCTGTGATCTACTTGTGCAGTTCCTCTGAACACAGATGGGGCAGAAGCAGCTCTCGTCTGCACCGTGCCTGGAACAGCCTCTTGTTCTTTTAGCAGCAGGATCAGTTTGGGCATGAGGCTTTATCTAACTGCAAACACCACAAAACAAAAAATCCAGCTTGCTCTGTTCAGCCTGGCTAAATTCCTGAAGCAACAAAAGCTCAAGAGTATCCATATAAAGACTTATCCATATGGAGACTTATCCATAGGTTCTGCTGCTCAGCAGCAAATAAACTCTCAGCAGCAAATCACCTTGCACCTCTCTCAGGTACCTCCCTTAGTTTCCTGAGGAACTGCTATGCTGGCATGCTTCATCCTGAGCTTTTGGCTTCTGGGCCCTATTAGAAGCGGCATTTGAAGAATCCCAATGAGCTAGCTGGGCAGTTTCAGCAAGAGATAGGGCTCCTCTTTCCTTATCAGTTAATTTCATAAGGCCACTGGATAGTAACGATGAACCAACCTGTATGTGAAGGGCCCAAACAATACAAAACCATGTCAAGAAATCTAGCTAGAGCAAACTGTTCTCTTCTGAGAACCTAGAAGGTTGAAAATTAATAGATTGAATTGAAAAATTAAAACCRATCTTGTGTGTGTAGTTTGCTTTTGGGAAAGGTTACAATATTTTGAAAGTTCAGAGCATTTGACTCTGAACAGCTGAGGACTTGGCTAGCTGCACCCAGGTATCCAGCAACATTTATTGTGTGTAATATTATGTATTCAAGCAAAAAATCTCTGCCAAATGCCAACTGTCATCCRTAAACAGGAGGTGCTCTGCATTACAAATAATTCTAAGTGGAAAAATGACTGTATAGAATATAGTGACGTTTTTATTACCTGGAGATCTTCTAGGATCAAATTCTCTATCAATCTAAGTGGTTTAAGATGAGGAAACTTTGGGGGAATTCTTTCTCTTTGGGACTTTGTGTTGTACTAACTCTTAAGCTGTTTACAGATTTACACAAAATGACATGTTCTTTTTCTCTGGCCGTGCTGTTGTTTTTGGTGTACTCACACTTCCATAATCATGAGTCATCCACTTTGTATGGTCCTGTTCCACAATTCTAGTTGAACTGGACTCAAAATATGCAAGATCTGATGTGTATCCATTGAAAAATACATTTACTGGCATTCCTCACCAATGTATCCTGCAGACTCTCAGCCTTACCTTGACTGTAATTCTTTCCTAAGCAACGACTGAACCAATTTTACTATATAATTTGTTTATATATAATATAAATTTCGCTATATTCTGTACAGCCATTCAGATATAATATTCTGTATAACAGAAGACAATAAATCAGGAATAAATCAGGAATAAATCATTTATTGTCATATTCCTGACAATAARTATTGTCAGGAAGGCAATAAATCAGGAATTAGATTATTCCATACATATTTTCTTACATATTTTATATTTTATAAAAAGGAAGGCAAGATAGAGAAGGATCTAACAAAAGACATGATGTGAAGAAACTGTTTTTCACCCTAAAATGCCTTCTGGAGATGAGCCACGGGAATCTGAATTTTTCTACCAGAACCAATTGCTTTTGGACTTGTATCTCAGGAAATGGCCTCRTTGTCAAAAGCAAAGGACTTCTAATAGCTGCAGTGGAACACARCTGCAAATTCTTCACCACTTTTTGTCCTCCTCTACAAATCACAGACTGGGCAGGTTCCAAAAGGGATGCTGAGATTCCTTTCCTCAAAATGTGCTGCCAGAGTTAGAGACTCAASTGTTCCTTGGGGAACCGGCAACAGCGTTTACAACAGTCCTTTACAATCTTTTACCACATGTCTGGAGAACATATTACTCCCCCTGAGATGGGTGCCACCTTCCCTAATCCTAAAAAAAATAAAAAAAATCCACCTCTGTGCTTAACTTCTCCTCCAGTCAGACCCATGCTCATGGCATCATGCTTTGGAGCACCAACAAATCTCCAYTGGCCGTCTGTGTCTACCTTTGTCTGCAAACCTGAAGGCGGCATTCTGCATCTGGCCCTTCATGCTTCAGCTATCATTTTACTAGCAGGAGATAAGGATAATTTTATCCTGTGCCTTGTTTATTTAAATGGCAAACATTTAAACCAGAAGTGTCTCTCTCTGCGTGCATAAATCTTATAGAGTAGCAAGAGATATTGAACAGGAGCTCTAAACACAATACAAAATACAAAAACTAGCAGCAAAACTGTACATACTGTGGAAAAAGTACATTTTCAATTGCTGTTGTTTAAATACAGTTTTCCGTGCACTTTTTCTCTATTGCTGTAGTCTTGCTATAAAATCTCTGAGTGTTTGAGCTAAATGGCACGGTTAAGAAAAATATTTCTGTCTCTGAGAGCTGAGATAATTTAGGATATATAAGAGAACGGGATAAGGCAAATATGCAGAAACTCATGGAGCCAACACAGATTAAATCATTAAAAATGCCACCACCTGCATTATCAATGTCTAGTCACAACTGTGCTATTTATAATGGGTTATTAAGCTTTTGTTATGTTACTGTCTTTGGCTACGAAAACCTTCATGAAAGGAGAGAATAATTAAGGCTCTTGCAGATTCCTTAGCTGTAGCATACATGAGGCAGCATTACTCACACTTCCTGCGCTTCAGGAAAATGCCCACTTGTTCTTCAAGGATAATGTTAAAATGCAGTAGAGGTGGTGGGAGGAGTTGGGAGGGAAACATGACACCAACTAGCATTAACCAGTATGGCCCTATGGAAATCTGGGCAGCAAAAGCTCAACCTTGGTAACCTGACACATCTTGGCCTCAGCTTTATGAATAAAAACACAACCTTAGACTTAGGAATAAAAAGGGACATCAGACAACGGTTGTCTTTTTGTTCRTAAGGGTAAATATCTGTGCTGTTAGGGGCAGCCTGGAGCCTGAGAAATGCATGAGACCTGGAGCTGGATAGGTAGATAGATCACTATCACCTAGATAGCACTGGTCCAGAACCTGCYATTTCCCAAGGCGTGGACAGCTTCTAGTTATCATGAAATCACAGATTCATTATGGTTGGAAAGGACCATCAAATGAGTCCAACSAAAAACCCACCACCACCACCATGCATGCTAGAACATGCGCCTAAGTGCCTCATCTCCAAGTTTCTTGAACACAGCCAYGGATGGCGACTCCACCACTTCCTCGGGCGGCCTGTTCCCACTTCACCACTCTTCCCAYGTAGAAATTCTTCCTGATGTCTARCCTGAACATCCCCTGGCACAACTTGAGACCATTTCCCCTTCAATTATTTCAGAGAAGAGATAGATGTATCCTTGCCTCCCAGTCCTTTCAGGAAGGACTAAATAATCCCACCTCSTTCAGTTGCTCCTCATAAGGTGCTCCAGCCCCTTCACCAGTTTCATTGCCCATCTTTGGACACGCTCCAGCACCTCAATGTCTTTCTTGTAATGAGGGGCCCAAAACTGAACAGTCTTTAAGGTGCAGCCTCAACAGCATCAAGTACAGGGGGAGAAATCACTTCCCTAGTCCTCTTGGCTACACTGYTCCTGATACAAGCCAGGATGTCGTTGGCCTTCTCGGGCACCTGGCCACATTGCTGCCTCATGTTCAGCCCGCGGTCAACCAACACCCCCAGATTCTTTCCTACCACACCTGTAGTGCTGAATGAGGTTGCTGTGACCAAAGTGTAAGATCCAGCACTTGAGACCACTCCACAGATGGCCTCAACCCATTGATCCAGCCTGTTCAGATCCCTCTTGAGGGTCCTGCTACCCTCAAGTAGATCAGCTCTTCCACCCAGCTTGCTGTTGTCTGCAAATGTGCTGTAGGTGTACTCAGATCCCTCATCCAGATCATCAATAAAGGTATTGAAGAGGACCTGCTCCAACACTGACCCCCGGGGACTGCTCGCCAGCTGGATTTAACTCCATTCACCAGCACTCTCTGGGTCCAACCATCCAGCCAGTTCTTCATCAAGGGAAGAGGACACCTGTTTAAGCCATGAGATGCCAGTTTCTCCAGGAGAAGGCGATGGGAGACTTCATCAAAGGCCTTACTAAAGTCTAAGGAGACTATGTCAACAGCCTTTTCCTCATCCATTAGGCGGATCACTTGGTCACAGGRGGAGATGAAGTTGGTCGCGCAGGGTTTTCCTTTCATGAACCTGATCCCCTGGTTGTTGCAAACATGTTGTGTGATCACCCTCAAGATGATCCGACTCCATAACTTTGCCCGATAACAAGGTCAGGCTGACAGGCCTGTAGTTCCCCAAACTAGTTGGAACATCCACCATAAATGCACTGATTAGTTGATAAAAAGCTGTTGAATACCATGGACACTCTTTAAGTGACTTGTGGGAGTGCTTGCTAAGCTACAGTGACTGCTRTACAGTTTGATGATCAGATCATGCTCTGCTCTGTTACCTGTTCAGCAATGGAGATAARGATCTACAAAGCACTTTGTCGCTATCCTCTGAGCAAAGAGATTTCTTCTTTTCTTAGCAGCACTGTACAGGAAAGGACAGCAAGATGATCTTTCCTTGTGCACGAGCCCTGTGCTTGCGCTGCACAGGAGTCTGAGCTGTCTGCGTATCAGAGGACTAGATTATCAGACCAGAGAAAAGTCAATCAGTGCTTTGCTCCCTCTGCTTGGAAACAGGTTTGCAGAGGAGGCTGGCGGAAGCTGCTGCATCCCACTAGTGAAAGGATTTGGTGTATTAGTTGTAAACTGCTTGAAGAGTTGGCACTAGGTGGCTCCAAGTGAGCAAGGGGGGATCTATGAGCTGTCATTAGTAACAGTCTATTAATTTGTCTCGGAGCCATGACAACAGCTAAAAAATATTAATTTGCGTCATTAAAAACAATTGTAAGCAACTATTGTTTTTAATTGCTATGAATAATTATATTGTGACTTTTATGGCTTTCCAAACTGTGTACTTCTTACTCATGTTTCTCACTACAGAGATCACTAATCCCACTGTCTAATGTACATATGTGCATCTAATGTGCATATGTGCATATGTGCATATGTGCATTGTCTAACGTACATATGTGCATTAGATACAATTTTACAATTGTCTCTTGTTATTCAAGCTAGTGCACTACACAAACACACTCATTCAGGCCAGTAGTAAGATCCCTCTGAGCTTTAACACCTATGTGTACTGCAGGAAAGGTCACTCTTCATGTTCCAGTTCTTCACTTTTCTTTCAAGCCTTTCCATTGTGTTTTTGCCTTTGGTCTGTGAAWAAAAGAGTTCAAGGCATCTGGCACAGGAGAGCCCTTAAGGTTCATCTTCCTCCAGCCTGGTTCACGTGAAAAATGTTGCCTCTCCTCTGCCACCCCAACCTCCAACAGATGCTTACAGGAAATAAAGTCCAAAGGGAAACCACACCATGAGTTTTGCACAGCAGGATACAGACGTTACTACCCACAGCAGAAGCTTTTGTTTGACAATATAGGTTTGACAGATTAAAAAGTTTGTGACTCCTGAGCCTGGCCAGGCATGGACCTGCCTTTGGGTGAAGAAAGGAGTCAGACTCCATCCAATAAATTTCCCTTTTAGCAAAAGGATTACTAGWATATWTWTWYWTWTTTTTTTTTTTACTTTKCCATGTCCTTTCATTTTAAAAGCTAAGTAGCAATGAAGTAAATGAATATATTTGCCAATGGATCCTGCATAGGCATATAAATGCAGGATAAACTATAATTGCTTTMAAAAAAAAAGATTTATTTTTCCCTCAGGCAATATTGTTATGTCCACCTTCTAATCTTTAATTGGGTGTCTGCGTTAGCACATCGATAACTTGGCTCACTATCAATTTAATT
Organism: Nothoprocta perdicaria; assembly: GCF_003342845.1. Lineage (NCBI taxonomy): Eukaryota > Metazoa > Chordata > Aves > Tinamiformes > Tinamidae > Nothoprocta > Nothoprocta perdicaria. Next base: position 74,032 of record NW_020454960.1, on the reverse strand, counting down.
CTGTTTTGACTGCTGATAAAGTAATTGCACCATTTGACATGGCTAWGGCCAGGCCAAGGAAGCTGAAGTAATTTGATCCTAAAACATATTGTACGTAAAGATGTATGGTTGATTGTTACAAGGACATACTTACTGTGGTCCAACTGACCTGCTGACCCAGGTCTGTAAAATACAATGTGATAATGGAAGAAACTGCAAGACTCTGAATGCTGACGGAATCCTTCAAATAGGGCCCATCTGTAATAACAAAGAGGCAAAAGGAAGTGGCATGAGCAATATATATATATCTATCCTCTCAGTGACCCAGCTAAACTGCAGCCTGCACAACCAGTGGTCAAGGAGTTAAAACTTTCTGTGCCTTAGTGACTGTGCCTTAATTGTGAAACAGACAACCTCTGCTCTGATTAATCTGGGTGACTTGCCTCTTCTGCTCTGTGGCTTGGAGCGTTTGTATAACAGTAATTCTCTCTCCACCGCAACAAAAGCATTAAGTTGCCATGCAACTTGCCAAGCAAGGATTATGACGCCGTATCTGTTAATCTAGACCATTTAGGACGTGGCATGCAAGACACACAGAGCTTCACAGAGCACGTCTCCTGGGCAAAACTACTGGGAAAGCAGATGTYATGCAGTGTCATTACATGCTCTGATAGCTTTTCCCTAGTATGCATTACTAGGCTATTTTAGGATAGGTGGCATCACCATGATGAAGGCAACCTTTTCCTGAGCGAAGGCTCACAGCCCGTAATATGGACACGAGCTGTCTGGCCTAGGCAGATCAGGTGTGCCTCAGCTTTACAGAGCCCTCCCTGCAGTGTTGTGAGTCACTGGCTTCCAAACCTGTTAACCCAAAGTGCACAAGGAACAGCATAAAAAGACAATGCCTAGTTCTAGTTCTGCAAACAGGCAGTGAGCTGGGAATTACTCAGTGTTGGGAAACCTTCACAGTCCCTGACACTGGGTGTTGCCGTGGCCATAGCACTTCCTTCTCTTTTTCCCTTCACAGTGTGCCTCCCTTTTGATGTACGTTTGTTCACGGCTTAAATCAGTGAGGGTGCTCAATCACATGAGGTGTTGAGTCCTGGAAACTAAGTCCTCCGTTTCTAGGGCTCTACAAAGCTATCTGTCTACAGACCAAATGCCACAGGGTCCCTATTAACTGCAACTCACATCTCCACATGTGCCAAGAGCTGGAGCACTGCTCTGGTCTCCTCCAGCCACTTGGCTCCTAAYGAGGCTTTCGGAACAAGGATTACAACTGACACTGCAGTTAGTGGAATTCTCCATAAATGGTATCACATTTCAAAACTGCCGTCTTCATTATTTGATAAGAAGCTCTATTCTGAAACAATTTTATATGTGGCAGATATGAAAATCATCAGATTATTGATATGGATGTTAGTASGTAGATCACAGATATCAATTAATGACAAAATGCTAACAGCTCACCTAATAACTTATACAAAGGGAGTAATATAATTGAGAGGAAAAGGTTAGCAATATGTTWAATAGATGTTTGACTTGCATATGAATACTTACTGCGTTCGAGTTGCAGGCCAACGCGGGAAGGGTACCACTGGGGACCTGTGCAATTCATAAAACATTACAGTTATTTACAGCTACTTTCAGGGTGAAGGACCCAAATTTACCTTTTTTTTTACCTTGATAGTTTCAAATGTGAGCTGAAATTTCTTTTGTGAGCCTCAGCTGTATAAGGTGAGGGCAAGGGAAAGAGAAGGAGCACACAATATGYACAGCTGGAACAAAAATCCCTTTTTCCCATTCTTGAGTGTGGAATGGGTTAATTTTAATGCTAACTGCTCCATCAAAGCATGAGCAATGCAGTGTGGTCTGTGAATGCCCAACTTCCATGGGACAACTGCCACTGGAGAACACATAAGGAGAGAACTCTGTTTAATTCCTTTTTTTTTTTTCAAAAACTCCATGCTAAATGTGGCCAGCCCACTTGCCTTAAGTTGCTTTTTCTACAGTCCAGGCCAAAAGGTTTATTCTTTTTCTGCCAGAGAACGAAACTAAATTCATCTTTTTTTCAGTGAAATTTGATCAGAGGAAAGGAAGTAAATGCACTCCTTTTCCTATAAAACAAAAGTCTTCTCACTTACAGCTCTTGATTGATTAGTCAAATCTTTTCATGCTATCATTAAAAGATTTCTTCATCTTTCAGCATCATTCAAATACTGKTTTTGTGCTCATTTTCCCTGTCTGGAAAACTCACGGCTAACACTAGTCCTAATCTACCCCTAATTAGGGATACCTTCTTAATAATCCCATAAGACAGCCAACAGCAACAGAAAATAGGGGCTTTTGGGCAGCTAATATTGCATGAGGGTATGTATGATTCCCCTGGGATGTTCCTTAAAACTAGCCTTCTATGTAGTTTAAAGGTTGTTTCTAAGTACTCCAAAGCCGCTGGCRGTTGTTGCTTGGTGCTCCTTTCCGATGGAGAGTGGAGACCCATTAAAGAGTTTGAAGCTGGTCAGCTCCTACGCTCTCCTCCCCCCTATTCCTGGTACCTATATTCCCATACCTTAAAAAAACGGAAACAAATCTCCACAGCGACCTTGGTCGGAGATCGGAACAGCCTCAAGAGGCTGTAGGATCAACCTTCTTGGAGAAGTGAAAACTCAGCTGGAAAACACTCAGAATAATTTTAAATAACTTGAAGGTTGGTCCTTCTCAAAGTAGGCGCCTGGACCACCCAATCTCCAGAGACTTCCTAATCTCTTAATCTCCCACCTAATCTCCTCCCTAAGGTATTCTATGAGCATCAGGAAAGATTTCTCCCCACCTGATGAGCCGCATGGAGAGGCAGGTACCTCTAGAATATATGCTGTGCTCTCACACACCTGAGAGGGGCACAGCACAATGCCATTTCCAAGGCACTCAGGGCCAACGTTAAGTTCTGGAGGCAAGACTGGGATCAGATGAACCTGTGAACCAGGTTTACAGCAGGAGGGAGGGGACCTAGCCATCAAGYCACAAATATTTTTTCAAGGCACCACGACAATATGTGGCTATTAAAGATAATAAAATGAAACTAGAGAAAGAACAGCTGTCCGACTTGTCAAGGAAGATGTGATTTGCTGCAGGACAGCGGATATTAATAGTTTTTTGGGAGCCTGAAATGCCATGTCCTTGTGTTAAACTGGAATCCTCCCCCTACCCCCTATATGACAGTACGTTTCAATGGAAGCCTGATCCTGTGGCAGTGTGCTTTAAAGCATGGCTCATAATCTTCACCAGGTCATGTGTTTAGGCACGTCATCCCACATTTTCAGTGCTTTAGCCTCAGCAGGCTATTATTTTTCAAAGTTCTGAATGTTATTTTTGAATACTCCGAGATTTAGGCAGATGGAAGTCTGTGCTCCGGCTGCTGCTCGTTGGGATGTGTTTCCTCTCAGGGTTTAATTGAGGTCGATGGGACGCAGTGTGGGGCTTAATAATGCTAGTAGAAATGCTACGCCAAAGGCAGAGTAGGAGATCTCATTTCTCTACAAGTGCACTGCTTTCAGCTCTCAGTCTTTACTGGTAAGCAGCGCTTGGCTAAGCTGCTCTCAATCTTAGCACTCATTGCAGAGATGCAGCTGCAGCTGTGTGCAGTGTTTGAAGGTTTTGCTGCATTCTCATGTCTAGTGAAACTCTCTTCTTCCAGTTAAATTGTATGCGTATTTTCCTTCTTTTTTTTTTCTTTCTTTTTTTTTTTTTTTTTTCCGGATAGGATTTACTTCCCAGTTAATTCACAGGCACTCTTGGGGCCTTCTGCAGAGATGAAATGGCAGTGCAGGGGCACAGGTGACTGCTGTTCACCCTGTGACTCTTGAGAAGCATAAAATCAGGCATGTATCCAGCCTCACTGTGTATTTATTAGTATTGTGGTGGGGTATCCAGGCTCAGCCACGAGCTCTGCACGGAGGTCAGTAGATGATATTATACTCTAGGCAGTCCCTTCCGAGTTGGACCCTCATGTAGAGGGTCATGGTTTCGGATATGCAGGAACAAAGTTGTAAAAACAGCTAACATTTCAGCACGCACATATCTCATACGGTATTTGATTTGAAAAAGCAGGCTGACCAGAACATAAGAATGGGCAAGATGGTTCAAAGTAGACATCTGTACCCAGTATTATGTCCCTCCAACAGCAGCCAAGTTTCTGATAATGCCTAATATAGCAGTGTCTTCATTTAGTGACATATGTTGTAATTCCTCCATTATATTTCTAGGATTTCTAGCATTTGTGTAGATTTTTTTTTTTCTTTTCTTAGTGGCCTGCTTAAATAGCTATCAAAATGGCTCTTGTTTTTCCATCTCCTATTTGCTTGTTTCTTTCCTCCTGACTTATTTTTCACTTGAGGGTACAGAAAGTTTCTTTCCATGTCTTTAAATCCACCACCCAACTGCATTCAGTGCAAGCAGGTACACACTTGAGAGCTTTCCTCATTCCTCATCTGAAAGGCACAGATGCCTCCACTTCAAGTATCATCATCTCCTGTGTATAAAAGGTCCCCTAATTCATTATATCTTAAGCCTTTTACCTTATTCCATCTTCTCAGCCAGAAAATTGTTATGCCTTTGTGAAATATTTCAGGCCAAAACCAAAAGAGCAATTTGTTATAGAAAAATAGTGAAAATATTTTAAAGCTATAACCTAGAGCATATTAATTTTTAACACATGATGATATATTTTTGGAAAGTGACTCAAAGTTTACTCTTCATATTCTATTAAAAACGGATCGAGGAGAAATATGTAATTTTGGATTAGACAAGTTATTTATTGTACCTGCCAGTATTTAGAACAAACATTAGAAAGAATTTAGAATTTAAGCAAACGGAGATGTTAAAGAAAGAAAGACGTGTAAAAAAGACAGCTGCCTTTAATTTGAACATATCCAACTAATGAAACCACCTGATCATATGGATGTGAAAATAGGTTTTGAAACTACTAGTACTAATAGGTTTTGAAAATTTAACAGCTAAGAAATCTACATACAAGGTATTTTCCAACAGTTATGGAACTGAATGGATTTCTCAAATTTCTACTGTGTTTCACAAAGAATCTTTTAGGAAAGTTCTTTAGTGCACTGCCTGCTTTACAGCAAATTATATGATCAAATACCCCTTTGTTACAACGTCTTTATGAAGCTAAGCTGTGTGAGAGCAGAGCCAAAACGTAACAAAGACAAATGGCGTGCGATCCTTAGTATGCAGCCCTGGGAAAGCTGCTCCTCCAGGGAATGAGCACTCTAAGGAATGCTCATGGAGAAAATGGAGATGACGGACAGTGTTTGCRGATCACTAGCAGACTGACTCTCCATGAATGGCTAATTTTATTATCTGTTAAAKTGTTTCTCATTGTATTTCACCACTTACGCATCTCTAATAACAAACAGGCTTAATAATTACAAGCAGTACCTGCTGTGATATGAATCTGGTGATATTAACAACAAAATTACTATAATTAATCATCAGCGGCATGTTGTTAGAATCTGCAGAAATACAGGAAATTTGGGTAACACTGTGGCACCAACATCCCTTATATGATCACAAGAGCTACACATAGCTAAGGAACGTAACTGCGCTTGCTCATGTGAACTGAGCCTGGATTAACTGCATTCTGCCACCTTAAACCAGATTACAGATTTGATGTTTGATATGCAGCAACAGAAAGAGGCAGCTAGGAAAGATTTACCTAATTCTGTGTATAGGGAAGCTGTTTTATGGTGTAATACATATATAGAGAGAGACAGACATTGGTCTAACACACAGATTATCTGAAAACTAACTTGCCAAGGCCTTTCCTTGCCAGTAGATACTGAACCAATGCAGTTAGGCGGTGTCCATGACCTTAAACAGCCACGGTTATAAATGTTGTTTTTCTTGGTGTTAGCATATGTGTTCCCAGGACCACTTCTGAGAAACCAGGAGCAGATGGAGGTATCACCGTGCTGACAGTCGCACCCTTTGCTGGACTGAGTTTGCATGGCCAGGCTTTGCTGGGCTGACAGCAGGACAGCAGCAATGCTGAAATGACTGGAAAGCCACTGCTTTCATTTCGGGGAAGGCAAACAAAACAAAATAACCAACCAACAAGCAAATAATTTTTTTTTAAAAAATGTGGGATTTACTGGGCTAACAGGGCTAACATTGCATTTCAGTGATTCCTGAGCATGACAACAGAGCAAACCCAAGAAATCACAGTAAAGCTGAGCTGGGGCATGAGAGAAAATACCTGGCTTCTCGYGTGCTGGCGTGCACTGTAACAAGTGACAGCTCCTGGACTCTGGCATCTGCAGGACCATTCAGGATGTCTTCCTGGGTCTTTCCTTCAGAGCCAGGACAGAGCAGCTCCAGCTGGCCCTGGTGCAGATACAGCTGGGCTCTGTGAACCTGGTCCTGAACTAAACCATGAACCAAGTCYGGCACCTGTACGCAGCTTCCTGCTGTCACTACGGCTTTAGGGTACAGAGCTGATCTCGGGGGGACACCTTCTGAATCCACCTCTTGGTTGGCAATCTGAGAGCTAAGCTGCATTCTTCTCTGTGAAAGGACCTTTAATAGGGCTGTATCAAGCCTGTATTTGAACTAGATCCATGTTTTTAAGAGAAGTCAGTGGAATGAGCAGATCCGGCGTGTCCTGTTGAGCAGTACCTCAGCAGGGTACTAAAGTGGATGTTTTTAATGGCACTACTCAGATATAAATCCCTTCTATTTCTCAGCTTCTGTTTCTGCATCTCCGTTTGATGTGTAAGCTTTCCAGGGTAGATCTTCAGCTATGTGTGTTTACGGAGACACCTTGACATCCAGTTGCTATGGGGACACAAATCACCACTTCCTCAGTAGCCGGTGGAATTTGCAGAGGGAGCATTTTGATCATAAATATTCATTTCTTCCTTCTAGTTTTCATTACATAAAAATGCAGCTGGCTACGAAGACAACTTAGCTTTCAGTTTAAAACAGCTGGACACTGAAAGCAAGAGTGGGAGTTTAGACAAACAAAAAGCCTCAGGAATCAGAAGCAAGTAAGCACACAAGCAACATTTGTATGTGTGGCTTTGTACTTTTAATACATTGCTTCTCCTTTCCACTTAAAAAAAAGTCTTGTGCATTTCAATTTTCCATGTCGCCTGCTGCAGAAAGTATMATTAATTCTGATCTTACTCTGGATTTAAATTAATGTTTGTGGGCACGGGAAGGGAAGGAGTATCACCTTTTATTTCATTAATGGCAATCCTAGAGCAGAATACGGAGTRACTGGAGAACGGGTATGCTGACAAAAGTGGATCCTGGAGCACCGCTGAAGAGCGCACAGAGGCGAGCAGGTGACAAGTGCAGCGGCCGACAATATTTGGCTTTCCCTGTTTGACTGTCCAGGGGATAACTCACTCCGCAGCCTTCAGGATCTATTCAGGATGCACTCCCTCACGAACCACTAATAGCAGCACTTCTGTTTTCCTGATCAAATGGCCAAACTAATGCTGACAATGATTAACTGAGCACATCTGAGCTGATATTATTTCTTCCTGAATGCAAATGAACTCCTGATAACTTTACTTGCTAGTTCACCACCCTGAGAATGATTCCCCACTAATAATAGTATTAAATTGCGGCACCTTGAGCCATGAAGAAAACGSAGTCCAGAGCTGCCAAAGATCAGACACTAGCAGGTGAATCAGAGATACTCCTGTTTTCCTGCGCCCTTTTTGGCAGGCACTTACTTGGACCAGTCTAATTCGCCCACCCCACCACCTTAATGAGCTGGCCAGTATGTTGTGTCTGGATTCACACAAGTACTCAGTTTATAGTGGAAAGTTTATGGCATTTTTTACATCACTTTTACATCATTAATGTAAAATTTTTTTTTTTTAAAGATCATGGCAGTTTGGGGACAATTTAGAAAGAGGCAGAAATCCCTTCCACCACATTATTTTTATTATAAATAACTTGTTCAACTCCTGTCCTTGATGCATTGGTTTCAATAGCTTGAAATAGCATCAAATATCAAAGACTTCTTATTTTGGTTGTTCCTAGGATAAAGAAATCCCCCGAGCCTCAAAAGAGGGAAAAAAAAAAAGGTCAAACAAGCAAACAAACAAACAAGCACGGGCTTTGAAAAATCTAGGGGCTGCTTAATAATCAGAATTGCTCTGGCATTTTCTTTCAGCAGTGTGACAGGCTTTAACTCGTCTTGGTGCCTGCGACTGTACTTTCACTCAAGTCTGGATTTCCTGTACAGTACCTTGCATGGTCCTTTCCTCACATGGTCCTCAGGCACATGAGCCTCAGGCACTGCAGTAACACCCCTTGTGAGTAATAATAAGCAATTCGGATAATTGTTATTTGTTTGTTTCTCACAGCGATCAATTAAATCTACTGCAAAAGCAAGAAAAGGAAAGAATCTAGCTAGGAAATTTCCTTTTCCTAATGAGGCATTTAAATAGCATCCGACATTTGTTCTCCGGTTGTTTATACAGGCTGTCATTTGTGATGCATTGTTAAAGCCCTGTAAATCTCAGCTGGGAACAATATCCCAGAGAGCAGACAGGGCCAGTTTTGCTTCAAGCTATGTCTCAATAGATTCACTGCCTTTTATTATATTACTCATCTGAAATGTTATCTGTAATCCTGCTAATGAAATGCAATAACATCAGACATAGCAGCTGCTAAAAAGGAGAAATGTGACTATCCATTAAAGTTTTTGAATTAATCTTTACTTTTTCTACTGCCAGTTGAAACATCTCTGTTCTTCTGAAGCCTAGCTTTATTTTACAAGTATTTAACGGATAGCCTGTCTTTTGTGTTTCAGATACATTATTCCCCAGTTCAATAGGTCATTAAGCATGTAGTTAAGTTCATCTTAGTTCTGAATGTTTCTTAGTGGATTCCAGCCAAAAGAGACAAAAGAGCCCAAGGTGGGTGAAAGGTACATCAATTATTTTATAGATGGGAAAATGAAGCTCCCTTTTGGGAAAGCGTGTGACTCTAAACTTACCCAAGTCAAGAGCATGCCTCCCAGTTTTTGAACTGAGCTTTAAAGACTCAAATTCTAAACATCACTTCCCTTCAATGGGAATCATCACACTTGAAAAATGCCAGTCAGCCCTCAGACCTTTAGTGATAYTAGAAGACCTAAAAAGTCTTAAAGATCTCACTCTTCCTTAAAAGATTCTTCCTTAAAGTAATAGGTGACTAGGTGTACTGCAGCAAACTGGGAAAGCTGAACTTCAGCTGTAGTTTCATAACTCAATATACACTGAAAATAATTAATAAAAAATTAATAATGCCACATGTACGTTTCTGAAAGAAAAACTTTGGGGATATCTGACCAGATGACTCTCAGACTGACGTTATATCTCCTCCTTCACAGTCTGCAAATGAAATTCAAGTGTTCAGGCCAGAAGAATGAAAGGTGCACAGTGCAGTGCTTGCTCCCTGCTCTAGTCTGTCAGCTGGGAGCAGGAAGATTTCCCTACGCTAGCTAGAAATGCTGAATTGCAAGTTCCAGGCTTTAGCAACATGAGCAAGAGACACATAGGTCAGGCTCTAGGTATAGGGGCTCGACCAGAGCTTAGGTTGCAACCAAGTCTGGAGGGGCATCCAGCAACCAGCCCSACCACTGTGACTGCAGCCAGGGCATCCCCTGCAGTGGCCTCTCCCTTTTCAAAACGGGACAGAATTCATTTTCTGCAATTCCAACACGGAATGTGTACTACAGGGAGGCTCAAAAATTGAGGAGTAAGCATAAGCTAAATTTAGAGTTGCTTTGAAGATGAATATKGTGATGCTGACTCAGTTTGGCCCCTGCTTTCTTATTTATGTGAGGTAGGCAATGCCATTCTCATTTCCAGACTAGCTATTCCAAAAGCAGTGAAAGTATTCCAAGCTCTCACAGGTGTGCTTCAATTATTTTGGCAGATAACCCATAAATTCAAYTTACACAAATCTATACCAGCAGCAAAACTCTTGTATTTTCTTTGGAGGGGTTTGCAGATGTGCCAGAAAAAAGGGGTCATCCTCCTGCTACTGCTTCTCGTGTCCATCAAAAATGAACCATAAGGAAGCATAAGGGACGAGCAGGCTTTCTGGCTAAAGCGGCAAGCAAAGGCAATGATTCAGGTCTCTGTTGGGGCATTCTGCAAGGGCAGGAAGCAATGACTCAAGGACTGGCTCTCAAACTGGGAGCTGCAGACCAAGATGGCATCAAGTGATTTTTGTGGCAGGAGCTGTCTGTTGCTTACAGTGTGCTGAGCTTTGCTAAACAAAAAATAAGTTTTATTTTTCCGAGTTTAAGTACACTTAAGCCTCACTGTGGTAGTAACAAGAAACTCAAGCAGGTATAGTAAACTGAACTGTGTTGACAAGCACAACATGGTAAAAAGAGCTTGGAATTGTTTCATTTGAAAGCTACTGAAATTCATCATAAACTGGTCTTCTACTGCTAGCTAGTGTGTGGCTAAGACAAAAGAAAAATCATTTAGAAATATAATTTCAAAAAAAATCTTATGTTTCCACCTAATCCAGTCATTCGTATTTACAGAGCCAACACACATGAGCAATTTACCCAGACAAAATCACAGTACTTCTTTAGTGTCCTTTTCCAGTGACTGCCCATCCCTAATGATTAGTCTTTGCTACTAATTTTCAATTCAATTGCTATGAATAAAGAGAGAGAATTTTTTTCAAAAACCATGTCTGATGTGACAGCCAACGCAGTGCACTGCTGGGGATTCATGCTGGGAATGTAGTGCTGGGGATGGGAACTGTGAGGTCAAACAGCCTGGACAGAGCAATATTGACCGTCCCTTTGAAAACTCATTCATAAATCKATTGCAGCTATGACTCTCAGCTAGACTGGACTACTTAGGGTAAAACAAGGAGAAAGGAGTTAGAGATTTGTTAAGGAATGGATGTTTTGTGGTTACATCATCTGTGGAGAGCATTCAGCTCAAGGCCACTTATGGCAAGATCGCATCATGGACCTCTTTTGTCAAAGCCTGATCTAACAYCAGAAGAAAAATCCCTCTGCAAGCCTCTGTGCCTCACATACACCTTATTTGGGTCTCTTCATCTGTGAGATACATGCGGGGCTCCTGGTTGATTGACAAGCCAGTATTATGCAGCCAGCTTGGGAGAGCCATAAATAGCATAAATCAGCTTCTCTGAATCCCCAGCAGGTGCATTCATCAGGCACATGAGTCTCTCCAGGCATCAAAATTGGCAGATTTCATTAACTTCCTTCAGCTTAGAAACCAGCAGTAAGAGGCAGCGTGGCGAAATCAGAGGAATTGGAGGCTTGGAGCAGGCCTGTGTTATCAGCCATTGCTGATTACACAGAGCCCGGAGGCAAGGCACTGGCTTAGCAGTCGCGGTCCTTGTTGGTGCTACTGTTAATGGCTGATCTCTGCAGCATCCTTTCCCACCTCTGTGAGCACTGCTGCTTAACACCACGGCCAATCTCTAGTATGGAATTATGTGCTGCTGTATGAGCCCTTCTCTTTCAGCTGCAGCACTGCTTTCAGCAACTGCATTTCAGTATAGGGCTTGCAAATTGTGGAGTTTTTCCTTAAGCCTTTGCTTTTCGAATAATTGAGTGCTATTATGAGAGTTCTCAGAGGCCATTAAAAGGCAAAGATAGAGTTTGATAATCCCTACTAGACTTTTCAGAAAGGATAAGAAAATAAAGGCTGTCCATCCTCTCCAAAGAATAAGTTTTAGTACCTCACATGCCTTAGCTACTCTCACAAACCTTGTCTTGTGATTTCTGATCAATGAGAGAGTTTTTTTGGCCAAGCCAGTGTGGTTTCCACAGCTTCCACGGCTTCCATGGCTCTGTGTTCTGAAGCGATTTTTCCTTTGCTAACCTAATAGAACCTAATAGTTTTAAAACGTTGCTCTCCTTCAAGTTGGTTAGGACTTGCTGAGCTGAGCAATCCTGAGGAACAACTTGGAGGGTGCAAAGAACTGGCAGCAATCGCAGGAGAGAAAAGAGGGAGAYTGCACACAGGCTTCCTGTGAAGCTGGAACTGTTAGTCCTCTGTCCTCTGAGGTGATAAYGGCATCTCCTCATATTAGGCAACAAAGACCTTATTCAAAGCGCTTAGAAGTCACTGTGAAGCTTTGGCAGACTCCCTGAAATGTCACACTGCAAAGGAGCATGTGGCCCAGCTTCTGTGCAGGAAGGCAGACTGGGTATGCGCTGACCGGGCTGTCTGGAGGGTGACAACATCCAAGGGGTCTCGTGCTGCCCTAGGGCTCCCGGGGAYGTGCATGCAGGATGTGTGCAGGAGGTGGAACGTGGCAGAGGAAGGGCTCCGAACTCTCTGCTCCGCACCCCGGCAGGACAAGGCTGAAAGACAGACTGGTCCTCAACATGAAGAAGGAATTYGGAATTTATGTTTTATTTAGATACCTGGCAGCTCTGCATGTTTCTTATCCATAAGCCCCATTTCCATCTGTGGGAAAATAATCTCCGGACTTGATGATTTCAGTTTCACTTAACTTCCCTTCTCCTTCCACCCATTGGGAGGCTTCCTTCCACCCAGCCTTCCTTCTCTGTCTGCTACTTCTGCACACAGGCCRATTCCTGGCCTCCCTAAGCCAGCTCTCGTACTCTTGAAGGAGTAGTTCTAGTTCCCTCCTGCAGAAGGCAGCTGTATCCATCCCTTTGTTATTGTACTGCATATACCCCTCTCCGCCTTCCTTCTGCTCCTCCTCCACTTTCAAGATATTTTTCAGCAACTTTTGTGTAGTAACCTTGAAAATATTTAATGAACTAATCACTGACTTCACTGCATTATCTGTTCTAGAGGYATTTTTAGTTTGTGATGCTTGAATTAGCATCGTTCTAGTTTCCCTTTTTCTAACTGCAAGATTCCCCGATGACAGCCCAATGCATTTTGCAAAGCTAAAAGTTAAAGATGAAGAGCTACTGCCAGAAAGTTTAGTCTACGTTACTTCTTTCCTAATCAAAATCACAGAATCACACAGAATGGCTGAGCTTGGAAGGGACTTCTAAACATCATCCAGTCCAGCCCCGCTGCTCAACCCAGAACCCCTGGAGCACACGGCATAGGATCACATSCAGGCGCGTTGTGAGTATCTCCAAGGAAGGTGACTCCACAGCCTCTCTGGGCAGCCTGTTCCAGGGCTCTGCTACTCTAACAGCAAAGAGCTTCTCCCTCATATGGAGACGAAACTTCCTGTGTTTCAGCTTATTCCTAAATCTCTCTGCAGAGCCGCTTTCCAGCAGGTCAACCCCCAGTCTGTCCTGGTGCCTGGGATTATCTCTCTCAGGTTGCCTCTGTTGAACCTGTACACCTCTCTCTGTTGAACCTTTTAACATTTTTTACGCACACGCGCTCTTCAGTGCTTTGCTGTTAAATATTTGGGGCAAATTGTAGATTTCTTAAAGATTTGGGGCTGTTGTGTTCTGTGTTAGCAAAAACAGAGCTAAAGAAGAGGTACTTTGTGCTTCAATACTACTTCAATCTCTTTCCACTGGACACACTGAGGTGCTGGGTGGCTTCAAAAAAGGAACAGTCCCCATTCCCCTTCCAGTTCAAAGTAAATTTATTGGTTTGGTTTCATCTCTGTCAACTATCAAAGGGAATCAGGAAAAGTTCTAAAACAAACTCACCCAGAGCACCAATTTGACTGAAGCTTCTTTGAACATGCCTTAGATGGTACCGGGTAATGACCAGTAATACCTGGGCACTTAGCTGCCACCCATCTTCAGCAGAAAACATCAAGCAACAGAAGCACTGAGACTGGTAAGRTGTGAGTATAAAATATGTATTTTTGTCCATCACAGAGTTACACTACGGAGCTCTTTCCCAGAGGTGTTTGCTGAGGTCAAAACTATAAATAGGTTCATAAAAGATTAGACAGAGTCAYAGGGGGCAGGTGTGGTATTTGCTACTAAGGACGGCGGCCTGGGTCTAGCATCTGCTACAGGAGGAGTCTGTGCAGCTGATGGCTCCAAGGCTGGAAGAGCAAGCTGCTGCSCGGTGCTGAGCCCGGCACTGCTGGCCCCTGCTACAGGCAGCGGCTAGAGTGACTGTTGGCTGGCCCAAAAMAGTATTCTCCAAGTCGGAGAAAAGCCTGAATTCCCAAAGGAATGGCAGTTTCTCTTCAACGCCTGTTCTCAACTTGAAAGATACAGAGATCCTCAAATCCCTGGTGATACAAAATGGATTGATCCACTGGCCTCYGTACAACAGAAACCACACTGTAGACTTTGCAGGATTGTTTCAGCCTGTGCTTTTTTTGCTCCCATTTCTCAAGTGAGACCCGAGAACTATTTTAGCATTTCTTCTTAGCCTTCTGAGTTCCTTCCTGTCACATAAACACAGACCCAGYCTAATGCTTGCCTCACTCAGAAACTCTACCACTGTTCATAATTCTGTCTTTATCCTCCTTCCTTAAATCCAGCAGCAAAAACTATCAGTTGGAAGAGATGTTGCTTGTGAAGGGCCTGCACAGGAGTTCCTCTCATTCACTGACAAGATACCAGCTGAGAAAGAAGCTTAATTATAAACAGATGTTCAAAGGAAAATGTATGAAGAGAGATAAAGTGTGTGTGTGTGTGTGTGTGTGTGTAGGAATGTATTTTAGCAAGAGATTATGAACAACACTTGTGTCTGACACACATGAAATGACAGCAATGAATGTATGAGCTAGCTGGAAATAGCAAGCAAACCAAAGACATCCACAGATAAGTCCCTTTTCAGTTCTTGCCTAAAAGAACTGTATGCTGTAAGCTGTCGTCGTCCAAACTGTGCAAAGAGAAAAAGGAAACACTTGCTCTTTGCAAATGGAAACGGAAGAGGAACCTTGTTGAGACACAAATGTCTAGGCTGAGTTGGAAAAGACAAGTTAAAGCAATAAGCTGGAACAGGAAGGAACGAACAGGCCGCTGGCAGAGTGTGCTCTGCAAAATGGGAGAAGTGAAGTGTGAAACTGAAGACTGAAGAAAAAGTTAAAGGAACATGCTGGCCCTTACATGTGCTTTAAAGAGCCACATTGCCAGAGTTTCCATTTACGACTACGCTTTTGTTGTGTGCTTATTGTCTTTCCTCGTACTCAGTTACATCACTGAGACTATTTGAGGAGTAAGTACCTCTAATTATGAATACAGGTTGCATTAAATGGGCTTCTACCCAATTTTGTACCATTTTAACTCAAATTCATTGAAAAACTGATGATAGTTAAACTTACATAAATTTCTGTGCCAGTGATCTTCCACTGATTTAAGCTAAATCAATATAAATCCAGTTTCRATGGATTTGAGAGAACCCATGCAGTAATGGGCTGCATTTTCTCAAATTAAGGGGCAGAAATACTCCTACTGAAACATTAAATTTTATACTCTTTTCAWATGCAGCTGTTGAGATTTCACAATTTTCCTGTTCTGCATTTTACAAAACGTTAGAGGGATTGGAACCAAGCCTGGTCTCTTATCCATACACTGCTGTGCTGTCTTCCTTCCCCTTGTGTTGGCTGTGGAAACTCGCTGCTGGGCACTTCTTGGCGCCTGCCCCTGTTTCTCTCTCTCGGGCTTCCAGATACTCCCTGGCTTTTCAACGCCGTCTTCTAGCTCTGCTACCACGCTGAGCAGGTCCTGCACCTGCTCGCACCTCACACAGTTGCTCCCCACACCGTCCATAGGAAGTGTGGGGCTGTGGCACCCCTTGCAGCCCGACCCCGGGACGGCTGCGTGCCGGAGCAGCGGCTCAGCCTGGGTGCCTGTCTCCTTCCGAGCGAGTGCGAACGCGGCCCWCCCGTGAGTGACTGCTCTCTCATCACTGACCCAGAGTGAGCAATGCGTGACTGCYCACAGCACTGCAGGTGTGGCCTCACCAGCACTGAGAATAGGGGAACGATCACTTCACCAGTCCTGTTGGCTGCACTGTTCCTGACACAAGCCAGGATGCCCTCGGCCCTGTTGGCCTCCTGGACCCACTGCTGCCTCATGTGAAGATCCCTAGATCCTGTTCTGCCACATAGTTCGCCAGCCACTCCGCCCCAAAGGACAAGAAACAACTGTTTCTTTCCTAATTTGAGTTTGTCTGGCCTTCACTTCCAACCCTCAGTTCTTGCTGCATCTTCTGTCCACCTAAGTACTCCTTRACTTCTAAGGAAGTCCAACTGAAGTTAACAAGCATTGCACAGACCTGCATTATCTGAAATGTGAGTGACACTCAAGGTTAGCCAAAGAAAAAGACCATTGCTAAACCAAAGTGAAGCTGCCCTGACTTAGGAAACTGAGTAGTGCCAAGTCGGTTGAGAACTCTGCCGGCATGGGTCATTTAATCACTCTCTGCTTGAGTTCTCATCTACAGTAGCTCTTTGATCCGCATGAAGCATGAAGCACTATGATGTCATTGAAGCTAATATAATATAACACTGTGAGGGCAAACACAGTTAAGGTCTTGAATTGACACTGTAATGGTAAAAGCAGAGGAGAGAAAAGCACTGTTCCTCCTAGGCTGTCATTGATAAATGACGCAGACCGCTTCTTCCAGCTTCTCACCTCTGTGGTAGCTGCAGCAGCACTCTGGTCCAAGAACTGYTCTAATTTAACATGGGAGGTGTCAAGCCACTCTCAATTTCAATGAAAGATCTCATGAAAAATGAATTTGACAGTTTTTCCAAGGCCCCTAGCCATGCCTCCAGCCTGCTAGCAGTAATACTTACATGCTTTGTGGAATTTGTGTTTCACATCCAGAAGAGTAGATGTTGGAGGAACCTAAAAAGGAAAACAAAATGCAAGCATATTAATTTGTGTTTCACATCAAGAAGAATAGATGATGGAGGTACCTAAAAAAGAAAACAAAATGCAAGCGTATTATTTTTTATCCGTCTTTATTCTCCTATCTCTTTTCCCCTCCTTCTTTTTTAGGAAGAGATGGTTCACCTTGTCTCCGGGTTTTTTAGGTCATGATGATGCAAACAGTACTTTTGTTTATTTTTTATTTTTAAGGATTGCTCACATTTRATTCCCATACTACCTGCACCAGCCCTGCTTGGCCAATGGAAGGGTAAATCCTTACAGGCAAAAGGGAAACCTGCTGTCCCTGCAGATCCAGTCACTACCTTCAAGATCATGTCAAAGGGACAACTTGAAGGGTGAGCTTGAAGTCAAGTTCAAGCATACTAGGACCTGAGATATGAAGGGCTTTTCCTAAAGGGTGAGTAGCAAAGGGTTCTGTCCTCTCTGCTTGAAATCAGCTTGCCTTTGCATCCTGTCATTCATGTGCAGTGAAGTAATTCAGGTGTTACAGTGCTGGATGGCAGTCCTGAAGCCTGAAAATTCTGTTTTATTATGTATATTGATTTCTTAATACACTTTGTACAAAGTGTCTGAGAATCACAGTAAGAATCGCTAGAATGAATGTACTTGGAATTTATAATGAAGATGAGTGGAATGCTTACGGAAAYAGTATCTCAAGTTTGATATCTAGGTGACAGAGGCAAGGGTCTTGTCTTAATGAGACTGTCCCCTTACAGATGGCACTGATTAAGTAGTCCCTATCTGGTTCATTTAAGCACAAAAACTGAGCAGAAGTTGAGTCTTAACTGSGGGAAACTGCTTTGGCTGTAGAGAGAGATCTCACTAGAAGAGCCAACGGCAAATTGCCTTCTCTGGAGCCATTAAGCACCTGTATGGCACAGGCTAACACCAGCATGAAGCGGTTAGATAAAACAGAACCTTGACACAGCCATGATATRCCATTTTTCCCAGATGGGCACTCATCACTGGTCATTCTGAGTTCACTCCCATCTCCGACTCAACATGGTTTTCTCAATCTAAGCAAAGGCTGAAAGATTTTTTCCACGTTGATTCTTCGGAAGTCACACAGGAACCTAACCCTTAGCCTCTGCAGAAACTGCTTTATGAGTTTTGCTGGGCAACCCTGTTTCATTGCACCGCATAGGATTTATTTATTCATGCATAAATTAACCTACTGCTTCTTCCTTCTTGACATTAATCTTCAGCCCTTAGTCCCACTTCTTCAAACCGTGCGCAGTGATATGAGGGARTTGTTACAGTAACCACACAAAACAGCGAGAGGAACGTTAGGCCAATCTGCTAACAGAGGTCAGTGAGCACCTTAAGAAAGGCTGTTTTCATGTACAGCTTGTGAGTCCGGATAAATACTGATTACAAGAATTATATTTGCTGACTTAAAAGCTGTAAGTCAATATTGGGGAAAAAAAGAGTTTTGCTTATATGTAAGTTGACAACCAAGACAAATATGCAATTTATGTGTCACTAGTGCTGGGAGTAAGTCATTTTCTTTCCAGTAATAATATAACCAGACTGATAACTCCATACAGATTTTAATAATGTAAAGTTTTATGATGATAGCTGACCTCAATGCTGCCTAGTGAATGGCTAGTATGTAAAGTTCACTTTTTTATGCTCAATTTCATTTCCTTAATGAACTTGGCATCAGCAAAGTCCAAATTGTTGCCAATCTGGTGGAACTGTGCTGGGCCAAGAGACGGACATTGCCCGCRGTGTCACTGCTCACCGACACAGCCACAGCAGACAAACAAGAAGCAGGGTTCTCTTCCTACCTTAGTACAAAAACAAAAGGAAAGTATTTCTTCTGCACTCGCCACAACTAAGTCATTCCACAGCTTCTGCWAGAACATTATGTCTTCACATAGCCTGCACATGCTTTATTTTTTAAGTTGTACAGCTGCTGTGGACTTGAACTGAGGATAGAGGACTTTTTATTTATTTTTTTTACATTTTAGAAACCTCTAAAATACCTTAAATTGCTTTCTCATATGTAATAATTTCACTCCTGCAAGCTCCAGAGCCCAGAATCTATCAGAGATAGACGCAAGTGATAACAAACAGCACGTAAGATTGCAGATGAAAATACGGTACGTCCTGATGTGAGGGAGGATCTTCCATCTTTCTAAATACAGTAAACTCTATTCCCATGGTGTCAGCCTTCCTGTGGGAGATCAGTATCTTGCAGCGACAGGCTCTGGTAAATAGTCAGGGCTGCCTAGGTGCTCTGGGAAGTGGCTCATCTGAATAAGCTGGGGAAACAGCAAGACCTGTAACCTGCCTACACTTCAAGGTAGGACACGTRTGAAACAGAGCTCAGATTTTCCAATTACTGCACCGGTTAAGTATGCACTGAATTCAGGATAGCGCTGCTTTCAAGCAGTGCCAAATTTCTAGTTCAGCCCTGCCTAGCAACCCAGACTGATACTTCTAGTACTTCTGCCCTTCATGCCTGCCATGGGATTCACGTCATCTATCTTCAGTCCCCAGAAGATTTGACTTGGTCTCTATTTTAGGTCTTAAGACAAGACATTTACCTTCAAAATCATTAATGTCTCTTTGATGCTTAAAAGTTAAGATGTRTCTGTCAGGACCTGTGCTTATAGAGACCCACTGTAACTGAGGTATCCACTGTGAGCCACTGCACACTTCTCAACCCAAAAGGAAGATAGCTTGAGCTGGGGGGAACTGTCYTCCCTCCATAGGTCCACTGGACACGCAGAGCTCATTGGCGAGGGTACTGATATGCATGAGTACCTCCAAAGTTTCTGCAACTGGCTTAAGTCGTGCTAGCTCGGGTCATGACAGCAAGCAGAGAACAGGCTTGGTTGGTTAACTGAAGCTCTGCGTGGCGTTACACGGTAAGGGTTGTGCACGCCCAGGGAAGCACAGCGCACAACCAGCCAGCAGGGTGGGAAGACATGTGCGTTATGGGTGGCCAGTGACCTCACTTGAAAACATCTTGCCAGACTTGAGGTGGAAAAATAATGCATATACATTCCTTGTCAGTGCGAGCTGTGCAACAGAGGAACCGTGGTGTCCCTTCCCTGGCAGGCTACAGCCACAAAAGCAGTGAAATACATTGTTTTTATGATCTCAGTAATTGTGTCTTTTTTTTAAAGACATCATAAACAATGAGTAGAGTTATAGATTCTAATATTGATCAACTTCAAGTTATGTTGCTGAGACAGCAGCTTCCTATTAAGAGTGTCCTCTTCATACTCCGCTAACGATCTTTTGTTCTCTTCAATGTACATCAACGCAAGCTAAAGAAATGTGATGACTGGAACAACATCTGCTCTTATCATCATGCCAACCAAACAGAACACCCTGAAAAACTCCACTATTACTTTCCTTTCTTTTATTCTTTTWAATTTCTGAAAGTGTTCTAACCGTCCTTGGCCTCTCAACCAGCATGATTCAGAAATGCAAAGGCAACGGAGAGCAAAAGGCCATCCTCGGTTTRTCGAGAACAAGATAAGCTGTGCCTTAGAAGCACCTTTATTTGGCATGTCTTCCATGCCTGACAGTCAAGCTGGATTTCCCCTCAGCTCCTTATCTTGTAGTCTAACAGCAGATTTTATATATAGTTAAGTTTCTAGCAGGTTGCTATCATAAGTTCAACAATATTTTTCATTTCATGAAAAAATAGCAAAAATGGCTGATTTTATAGGTATATACTGCATTTGTTAGACTTTTCATTCAGAAAATGATGATCCTAAAACCTCTAATTATACTTTTTTTTTCCCACTGTATTATACTAGCGAAACCATTTAAGGCAACATTTCACTTTTCAGGAATTCAAGAATAAGAGGCCCCTCTGTGTCATTAATTCCAGTTCTATCTTTCCATCCTATGCAGCAATGCACAAACCAACTCAAGATTTAAAATACTGTATTAGCAGCTTAGGCTATGACTGAAGGGAATATTAAGGGAACTGGATACCAGCTTTTGTGAGTACAAGCTAATCAGATACCTCTTTCACATTTGTAAGTGAAGGAATTGCAATAAATCTGATGATCTGTATTTAACTGCCTCRCACAATTTTTGCATTCCAAAATTATTTTAACGTTTAGAGGTCCGAAGAATAGCAATAAGAATTTGAATAATAGATTTTTTTTCAAATAAGTGGTTTTCATTTAACGTATCTCCTTGAATGTGTTTTCCCGTCATTTAACTTCTTGAAAAGTCACTATTTCCACATTGCTGAATCACCCACTTAACAACAGGCAGTCATTTTCCATGATTACAGCAATTCAGAAATTGTGCCACTCCAACTGTTCATTAACCACGGAGAGTCACATCTTGCCCAAGGTATATTTATTCAAAGGATATATTAAAATATATATATATATTCATCAGGTTTTTGTAGTGGAGGATGTAATACCAAAATAGATAACCAGATAATGAGAAAGCCAGATAATGTTCCAATTCAGCCTTCCACAAATCTTTCCTTGGTACTGTTTTCCCATTCCCATCCTTGCATAGGGAAATATGTTGCACCATTAGGAATCAGCAGCAATTCACAGAAAGTTCATCAGGAAAACTTCCATTCTAACTGACTGGCATTTATTGTGAATTTGGCATCTGAATCTGATTATTCATTTTTATTGTGAATTTTGAAAGACAATATTAAAAATGGGTGTTCTGAAAACCTCCCTCATTGTGTCCTAAAATGGTCTTTTGTCAGCTTGATGAACCAGAATCATGGYCATGTCCAAACATATAAAAAGATGACCCTGACCCTACCTTGGAAATGACATGTAAGTAGCTACATATAGACRAGTATTTCAAGAACTACAAGACAGTTTTACACGAGGCTGAATATTTTCATCAGTGGACTGCAGCAAAACTGGTACACTGAACTTCTAATCTCAAATTAGTCTTTGCAGGAGCGGGGGAGATTCAGAATTAGGTTTTAGCTGAAGTCTGTTCCAAAAAAAAYGTGAGCAGAGACTCACTTAACAGTCTCCTAAAGATTATTTATGTGGTCACATGAAGTTTGGCATATGAGATAATCTAACTGGCATCCCCAGTGACTATAAGCTGGAATTAACTATTTGCACTATTSAAATTTGTCTCTGATTTTGTGTTGTAATTTTATATACTAGTGTGTTTTATACAACGAAAAATCCTCCCCCTTTACAAGAAATTTCCTGAAGAAGGGAGACAGACACGGCAAAGAGCTTTTTCTCCTTCTACTAAAAACGAGAGTGAAAGTAAAGTGCACGTGATTTACAGAGAGCAGCTTGCCAGCCATCCCAATTCACAAGTGAGCATTTTACAGGGTGCAGTATGTTCACTTACTTCGGAGCAAATCGGACGAGATAGGTCTCTTTGCCTTCTAAACTTTATTTGAAGCAGACTGACTACGGTTTCTGTAAGCACCTTAAGAGGTCAACAGCAGAACCACTCAGAAAGGTTTTTTCASAACACTTTCTTTCCTACCTGGAAAAGAGGATTGTTCTTGAAAAACTTTGGATGTGTAAAGTAGAGGAAGGAAGGAGGGAAGGAGGGAAGGAAGCAGGGAGGGAAGGAGGGAGGGAAGGAAGGA
>NW_020454960.1:39959-51589 GCF_003342845.1 Nothoprocta perdicaria | reverse complement strand
AGGAAGGAAGGAAGGAAGGAAGGAAGGAAGGAAGGAAGGAAGGAAGGAAGGAAGGAAGGAAGGAAGGAAGGAAGGAAGGAAGGAAGGAAGGAAGGGGAAAGGCTTCATTTTGAAATCCTGTTTGAGCAAAATGCTGAAAATTCATACCACAATGATATTTTCATTTATTTCTCATCTCCATGGAATTTTCATTATTTTTGCATTATTTTATGACACGTGAATCATGATAATTGATCACCCTTTCAAGCGATGGGAAATAACCTGATGTGAAGTAACGCTCAAATAAGTGCACCATTAGACTGTAAGTACCAATTGTTTTTGAAATGAAATTCTTACTGTGTCACAGTAGACTGAAATATTACAGAATTATTTTTGTAATGCGGTGCTCCTCTCCTGACTCAAAGTAAAATTTACAGGAGAACATAGCAGAGGCAAAACAAGTGGTTCTATGAGTAACAGCTGCCATCACCCCATATCTCTAAAATAGCTCCTGCAGTGGATTCACTGTGCAAGGAGCCAGCTGTTTCGCAGTCCCATGCTTGCTAAATAAATAAATTTAATTAATAAAATTAAATAAATAGAGCAATAGAAAAATAGAGAAATAGAGCAGAGAGACCAGCAACTGCCTGAGGTTCTTGGAGGTACTTAAGAAGCTGGGGAGCAGAAAAGAACAGGAAATGAAGGTGATATATGAAAATAATTGGTATCATCAGGAACTCTGGCAAGTTCACCAAGTCCACGTGAAGGGGAGTTTGATGCTTCTCTGCTGCAGATTCTCTGACTGTCACAATTCATTCTCCTGTTGCAGCACAAAGCAGTKTATTTTCAAATGAAAACCTTATGTTTTAAAGATTTTTTAAAAAGAAACACTGTGCCCTTATAGATAACTATATTATAATTACAGCATTTATATATACTGTCCTGTATTCATTGATGCAGTACTGCACAGTTCAGGTATTTTTTGAAGACACACTAACTAAGATCTCCTAAATAACCTGGAACATATAGCACAGCCAAGAGTATTTTAACGGTACAATAATGCAGGTGTGAGATATCAATATACAACTAAATTCTCATCTTGGGTTGCGCTGATTAACTATCAGACTAATAAAGCACCTAYAGCTCCCTTTAGTATTATACTGCTCCAGTACATTTATAATTTGTGGTTATCCATGAATTATCTTTGATGCAATAAGACAYATGTGTAGCCAGGATAAAAGGTCATGGGTTTGTTGGGATATAGGACATTTCCACACTAGCTGGGAATCTGTCTCAACAGATGTAGTTTTTTTGCAGCACTCATTCCTGTAGCAGCACAGCTGGTTTAAACAGATCTACACAAAGGCTGCTGTTGGTCAGAATATGTTCATGARGAGCTGGAGCATCCCTGATGTCTCAAGAATTCATTCTATTGCTTTCATCGAACTTTGAACTGAGACATGATTTTGAGGGGAATGTCCATTTTATTYCAGTCTTTCCCCCACCACAGGTAAGAATCTTCTGTCTAAAATAAGTATAAAGCCTGTCATTCAAAGGTGCTTGCAAACTTTGAAGATCAACATTGACTGAATGATTAGTCTTCTGCAGCGGCCTCTGAAATTCTTTAAAATTATCCCTTTATGAATCCTAACGATCTAAAGTTACCAGCTTCTGCTCTGACCAGCCTCTTTCTCTTCTCTATAAATGAAAGACTGTTTCTCTAGGTATTCCATCTGCAAATCTGTACTGAAACAAGAACGGCAACAGCAAAGAGCAAGCAGAAATTAGTATGTCCATTTGACTACCTTCATCGTAACCTGTGCCTGTATTGACRTAAATTGGAGGTCAAGGTAAATGGAGGTAAAAAGGAGCACAGGGGAGTGCAAAGAGAGCCAGGGGTAAGTGCTCTTTTGGCTGCTCACTTTCAGTGGCAATGCTGCACTCCATGGGAGAGGGAGTCAGAGGATTTCTGATGCTGCCAATGAGCTCTGCATGCATCTGGATTTTATTTTTGTCACACACGTGTAAATCTGGCGTGACTGCATTGCATCCTTTAAGCCACGATGTGCAGATACTAGCGCATTGTTGTTTCAGTGCTTTTGGGAAAAAGAAAAAACGCCCGTGAACTCCCTCGGACAGGGACACGCGCCACTTTCAGAGCAATCAGAGTGACTCCTAACTTATCTTTGTGGCTGCAGGTGCAGAAGAGGCACTGCGAATGGYGCTGTGCAACATCTGACATCAGGAAGAGGTGCATATGTAAGGAGCTGCACCGATGCTGTCAAGCTGTGGACCTGTGTTATGTTGGGTGAGACAAAAATGCATTAAAAAAAAGAAGACAGGCCCTAGCCAGAGATCCCTCATGAAAAACAACCATGTTAGCACCATGGCTGTGTTCATGTAGGCACAGCTTGGCATGTCCATACCCGCAAACGTGCAGCATATGTCTGCTAACAACTACAGATATTACTAGTAACCTCGAGCATGTAAAAATCAGTAATTTTTTTTTTCTGAAGACTGGAGTCTGGCTTAGGAATTTAAGATACAAAACTAGAAATAAATCAGTTCTTCTAATTTAGCATCAGTTTTCTGAGTGTCCATGGGGTCAGAAAAATGAACTCAAGCGTATCTAAAAAACTAATAATATTTTTTGGGGGAAAGTTCAAGTGGTCACAAGATCCCCCAAGATGGTAACTGAAGAGAGGTGGTGGGGAGGAAAGCAACTTGTGGTAAAACAGCAAGAGGTGCCCGTTCTGC
This sequence comes from Nothoprocta perdicaria, assembly GCF_003342845.1. Classification (NCBI taxonomy): domain Eukaryota; kingdom Metazoa; phylum Chordata; class Aves; order Tinamiformes; family Tinamidae; genus Nothoprocta; species Nothoprocta perdicaria. Next base: position 48,853 of record NW_020454960.1, on the reverse strand, counting down.
ACTTGAGAAGTATAAAGTAATCAAGTAAACAAGTGCCTGGGGCAGAGGAACAGAGATTCACTGCGAGAGAGCACAGGCTGCTTGGGAAGCTTGCATATGGAGCGGTAGGAAGGAGCTTCCCTATTGCAGCCCACCAAAAACCACTGCAGCACCCCAAAAACCAYTGCAGCMCMCCAAAAACCATTGCAGCACCCCAAAAACCATTGCAGCACCCCAAAAATGGAAGGCTCAATCCTGCACAGCTCTCAGAACAAGCTCCCCCTTAGGCCTTAAGCAGTTTTTCTGAAGGGACTTCCACTCTGCAGTGAACAAACTCCGATGTTTTCCCCAAAGGTGATGGATTCTTTGAAAACAGACCGTGCAACACTTTCYGCCTTAAAAGAAGCTCATGCAAAATTAATCACACAGCAGTACATTTGTGGGAAAATACATTCTGCTGCAAGATAATTTGAAGAAAAAATGCCGCACAATGAATGTTTTAACAGAAACAGAAGCAGTTATGAGTGGCCTTAACAGCATTTATAAATCAAATCACTACGCATCGATAACTTCAAAACTAACCTACATTGGGCTTTTGGAAAAATGTACAAGTAAAACATTTTTTTAGAGCAGCTATGTATCTTTCATAACTACACACTGACAATGAAAAATATGGATTACGTCCTAAAAAAAAAAACACACAAAAAGCAATTATTTCTTTTCAATTTTAAGACTTGATGAGTCTCAATTTTGATGAGTTTCAAACTTGATGAGTTTCAATTTTAAGACTTTGCATGTTTTCTCCTTTAAACAAAATTTTTCATCAACACTAATTACATACACGCTCCCCTGTACAGATGGGAATTTCATCCATGGAAATAAATAAATAGTGAGAAAAAAACAGGATTTGGGATCATGTAGGTCCATCTGCTGACATTGCTTTTTGAAAGAAATATTCCTTTTGAATATTTCTTCTATTCCATTAGGAAGACACTTATACAAGTGCTCTTTCAACTGCACAATATCTTAAAAAAAGGCAGTACCAAGTGATACAGGCCATGACATATGGTTACACAGACTACCACGCAGGCSAGCCACACAGATTACAAAACCACCCTTGGAGACATGAGAAGCACAAGAAACACATTAATAATCCACCTTGCATATTTCAAAGATATGAGACTAAATATCTGAAGCAAAACAGTMAGTCTCAAGGCTCTGTTATGCCACAGACTTTTTCTGTGGTCTACAAAGGAAATGGGATGCTCACTTCCATGGCTCGGCGTGCAAGAGGTCAGCTCTTTTATAGAGCGACCATGAATCACAAAAGCCAAGATGAAAAGATTTATGAAGCATTTTTTCAGCTGTTGTCAAACTGTGCTGTAAGACCTTGCTAACCGGGTCTCTCATCCTTGTTTATGTTTTCTGATTCACTTTAAAGAAACCTCTTCACTCTTAGCCGGGCCCTTTTGTTTAAGAAAAGAAGAGGAAAAGCTTGCTAGGTTCCTGCCCGTTTCTTCTAAGGCTCAGCTGAATATATTTGGATTCTAACAAGAATTTACAACACTGCAGAGATGCTAAGCTTTACAAATATATTTTTGAAAAAATGAATATCCATTCTCAAGTAGGTCTTTAAGTATCATGCTCTGAAATAAACACTGCACTCTCATAAGCTTCAAGAGACGGGCCAAGGATGTATTGTGAGTTCACAGTGCAGCCATGAGGTCTAAATGAAATCAGAGTGAAACACACTCACCTTGTCCACAATGCAGATCTGCTTCTTGCTTTGCACGTCAAGGATTTCGACTTCGAAGTAAGTAACTTTTGAATGTTTGAGAACCGGTGGTGATTTGAGATGGCCAGCGGAGAGGACGAGCTGTGAGAAGTTGAAAAAAGAGCGCATCTCATTGTGAGGGGCAGAGAGCGACCCTCCCTGCGCTGAGAAATCCCGCCGGTGCTCCGAAGCACTGGGTTTGTGCCTGCGGTGCATGGTGCGGCCCAGCAAGGGCGATCTTCACACCACCGCGGGACAGGCCCACGGGGAAAATGCTGCCTCCCGGCATTAGCYAAACACAATCACAAACTGATGAGGCTCGAAAGGTCAAGTGGTGTTCCATTTTAAGAGTACTGGCTTATTTAGCAGGAGTGAAAACAATGGCCCTGTAATCCTTGGCTATATTTAACTTGCTATTGTGATGTGCTGAATTGCTGCTGCTTTTTTCCCCCCCTTTTTATTTATACCAGCATTTGAAACAACATGACATACTTGCTCCATTTATCTTGATTSCTTCATGTAACAAGTCAGACCCTGAAATTCCACAGCCCAGAAGGAAGCAGGAAGGATTGCTGTGAATTCCATTGTTATCTACAGATGTTTAGAAGTGTCCACACACACACATATATAGGTTTAATAAATTTATATTTAAAATGGATATTTATAGAAAGATCTCCTATATCATCTGCTCTCAAAATATTTTCTGTTGTGCATGGAGGACAGACGCAGTTGAAGTAACAGAATGCTAGGAGGTCATCAGCAAAGCATTAAAGTTGCTCACAAACGTGGAGAGGATTTTGTATCTGCTTGTATTTAGTGCCAGCAATGCCATTTTTTATTGGAGGATGATTTTTCCCCTCAGCTCTGCCAGGAAAACTCAACTGAAGTGAATGTGAAAGTCTGGTATTTCAGAAAGCTCAGTACTGTGCAAGCCAAAAAAAACTTGAAGTTTTTATGCATAAGGTATTGAACTTGATGGCAAGAGGACTTGGCTTTTTTTCCCTCTACAGAATTAACTTATCACAAYGAAAGTCTGCAACAAAATAGACCTGATTGTAAAAATAGGGAYTTCTTTAAAATGACATTTGTTCTCCGAGTCTTGTTTACACTGCATTTTTTTCCTTGTATGATATTTATAATTCATATAATATAAATTAGAAGCACTTTTTTTCTATCTTGAGATTCTACCCCAAATTCCTTGGGCTATCTGGATTTACAGAATTAGAGTGGTGCCACAGATTTCTTTATCCAGATGTGCAGACAGTTGTTTTCAGTGGCAGCGTGGAGGAAGTTCTAGATACAGTCCTGTTAGTTAAAAGCTCTGTTAAACTATGATCACTATCACAAAAAAGGTACAGGTTCACCATGGGACTTTAATTCAGTAAAAAATAAAGGTGAACAGATAAAAGTGACATCACAGCTATACTGCATCTCCTTTGGGATGTGTGGGGCAAGAGGAGAGAATAGAACACATCACTTATCTTCGAGTCACTTGAGTGCTGTTACTTGCGTAAAATGTGCAAGTGGTCATCATATCATGTATAGCTGCACACTGACAAGAAGCCCTRCAAAAAAACTGAGAAAGCCAATTGTTGAAAGTAATAAAACACTGATGGAGACCCCCTAGGAAAAGCAATTTCCAAAGAAAAGCTTTGGRAAGCTGACCATATGCACACATGCACTCATCTTCATGTGTGCAAGTCCATCGTAATTGATGGAGTAAGCCATGCTATACTAAGTTGTTTATGTGCTTAAGTCCTGTCAGGATTAAATGGGCATAAATGAAACCTTTGTGATGTTTACCGACATATGGAAAAGATATATGAGAAGGAWACAAATGAGTTATTAGGCTTGAACCTGCAAGCAAGAGATACTCTGTCATTTCTTTATGATTCCGTAGCTGAAAGTTCTCACTACAGAGGCTAACCCCAACTGATACCTAAGATGCTCTATATTTATGTGAGACGGCAAACTTTTGCAGCTAAAAGTCTGAGACAAAAAGTCCCAACTACTTGCTGATGCAGTCAGCCAGCCTTGGAAATGCCTTCACCGACTGTGTTAGTTGAAAACCCTGATTGTGGAAATGTACCTATATAAAAACAACGGTCACCTAACATAAATGAAGGATGAAATTCTGGCTACACTGAAACTCATTAGTGCCTCACTAGTGATGTAAAACAAGCCAGCATCTAATGAAAAAAATCCCCTTTTTATTTAGACAGGATTGTCTAAAAAGCACACTTTTCTCTCTGAGTTCAGATAAAGCATGCAAAAGGAAATGTTAACACAGAGAAGCAATATACAAGTAGAGTAAATTGGCAGAATTTTTGGTACAAACGTGTCAAAATATGGATATGAAATATTACAGGGTGTCTGTGAAGGAATTAATAAGAACATCTATGTGAAGATCACAGAATATATAGTGAGGTCTCAGTTCTATGTGTGATAGGCTTATTTGGTACAGTCTATTTTAAGGAAGCTGTATAAACTGCTATATACAATTTATATACAAGAGACGAGACAAACTGAYGTAACATCTCCCTTTAGCCTTCAAATCTATGAATCGGTGAGCTGTAGGAGTATATATTAAAATATTTCTATATTGATTTCAATTCAAATGAAGAATAACGACAGCTAATTTCTCTGCACAGAAGGTACTGGTGTTGCAATCATTATAAATGAGTATATTTAAAACATTATTTAAAATGATAGCATCGGAGCCACTGCTATTGAAAAAAAWTTTTTTTTGATTTACTGTAGGTATTTAGATCATCACAATGTAATCACTGAGCAGTGAGTAGTAGAAATCAGAATCTATCCCAGCAAAATATTTACAGAAATGTATTCTTATTTTTTCAATATAAGCTAAACAATTTCAGTATTTTGATAAAATAATCTTTACACAGCTAACATAAACTAACAGAGCTTACTACCACTTTCTTCATAATATTAAGTTGTAGATCTAGGGCTGGATTACAGTGCCATTTCTGTACACGGTGAGTGTGGACTGACTGAAGGCAAACAGATTACTTGCATATAAGGCGGGTGAGAACTACTCTACYAAAAATAATCATGGCTAGAGCAACTACTGATAGCCTAACCTCTAAAATGGATATATGTAAAGCAAAGCAGGGGAAATTTTGCTATTAATGTTACATTTTTTTTTTCCTTTGTCTTGATACAAAATAATCCAACCCTTTCTACGTAAAAGTATGTGAAATGAAACAGTAGTTACTAGACAAAAGACACACCTGCATTTTTAGTGTCATGTCTGTACACTGTCTTGGTCTGGCGGAGTGGGGTCCCACCACAGTGGGGACAAGAGATCAGTCCTGTGGTCACATTTATCCATYGCACTGCAGGAGTGTGAGCTGTGATTATGGCAATTTCCTGCCATATGTGGGGTCTTAGGGAATTACCTTTTCTCCTCCTTTTTCCTTCCTATTCCGTGCTTCAGCATGAGGCTTCCTCTCAGTGTGCATGCTCAGGCAGACTGGTGTAAAGAGGCTTCAAAAGACCTCAGTTGGGACCTGAAGGCATTGCCAAAGTGCCTTTTCATCCCTGGTCATGCTTCGTCCTCCTCCTGTAGAGAACTGGCCAGCTTCTTTCACGCTGCAGCATGTCAGCACCTAAGTCAGCAGCACAAAGTCATCTCTGACGCTCTGGGTGCTTGTTGGCAGCCCCTCTCATGCTGCATTTTTATCACACATACTCCAAGCACTCAGAGGAAGCTGGATTGTCCCTTTCCCACCAGCTTTGCTATGCCAAAGAGCACCTGAAAAATGCCTCAAGGCACAGATCCCAAGCTCTGCTATGCTCACCTTAGTGCCTCGTTTGTGGAGATTCTGCCATTCATTGGCACAATCTCCAAATCTCATGGAAATCTCATCTCATGGAAATCTCATCTCCATTGAGGGGGCAGGAGGAGCTGGGAGCAAGGGTTCAACTGTGTTGCAAACAAGAAGTGAGATGCGAACTCCACGCTAAAGGAGATATGAACTAACAGGTCCCCACAGCATGGAATTTAGGAATGGGCTTAATWGGGGGGACTAATGCCTTTAAACACTATATTGACTTGTTCTTCATGTCACATTAATTACAAGTAGAACACACTTCTGAAGCACAGTAGCAACTTGAGCATTTAAGTCAGGCTTCAATGAAATGGAAAATGCAGAGCTAAGACTGCAGGGTGCTGTACAGGAAATCTGACACCACACTCCCAAGTAGCATTTCCTCATATAATTAAGGATGGCACAGTAAAAGGAAACCTGCACAAAGCTCTGGGATTTTGTTGCCTGCAAGTGCCTACCTCAGCAGCCCCAATATCACTTTAAAGTCTCCAAGAATCTGCCACAGTAGCGTCAACATCTACTTAAARTTTTCTAGCCACGGGAAAGAAAATACGAAAAACACAAACAAAAGTGGCACTTCACACAAACTCCGAGTGTCACTATTAAAACCACGGCACTGCAGGGATTGCTCACCTCACCTAAGGAGTCCGACGGGGCTTTCCCAAGTGCTTCTATTTAAGCTGATGTAGTTCCCTTGAGCTGGACAGCTAAGGTGCCTTCAAGAGTCGGCAGACCCRTGCATGCACACAAAAACCCAGGCTGCTGAAAAATAATGAGGTGTGTGAGCTTCACATTGTGGCATTACTGTTGTGACTTTGCTAATGCTGTTTTTCCTAGGAGAAGTACGCAAGAAAGGTCTCRGCTGATGAGAAAAGTTGTGGCAAATTCTAAACACAGGATACAGAAACAGAAAAATCCTCTTCCTGTTCCAATTCCCTTTCTTGTGATATTTTTGCATGGCTTTTGTGAAACTATAGGACAGCTGGAATGTGGCTAAAAATTAATTACAGCTAAATGTGACTGCAACCAGTGCCGGTCTTTAGGAATGTGTAGCAGATGATATTACATTTGGCACTTTCTCCTGAATGAAAGCACTGCTATGTGCTTGCACTCATTTTGCAATGGCATAGCACTAGCTGCTCCTGATGGGTACTCCCCGGGCACACAGTTGTTATGAGCTGCGGTAAAACATGCTCCAATTTTACTTAACAAATAAAAAGTTTCTAATTGATAAAATAATAGGTTTACAACTGTTTGTGTGCATGCACACACCCACAGTGCATAAACCACCTGCAGCTGAAGCAAACTGTTGAGGACAGGCGATAGTCAAGTGTCTAATAAAAACCAGTTTCTGCAGAGTTCTGGCCTATGTGTCCTGTATCTCTCTGCCTATCCTTTAGCCATTTASATTACGAACTCTTAATATTGGTGTGCATGATGAAACTCCCATAATGACAGYAGAAGCTTGAGTGAGGTTTCTAACATTAGTCTAACATTAATGCAGGTCATAATCGTGACTACCAGACAGTCTAGAAAGCATTTTTGCCTTAGCAGAGGCAGTATCTCTGAGGCACAGCAGACAGAGAGGCTGAAGACTCTGACATATTGCTCCCTGTARTTTCATATCAGGTACATGTCAAGACGGACTGATTTCCACGTTTTTTGTGCATGGCTATTATGGAGCAGTCAAACACTGTCGTACCCTTAGGAACTGTGTTTTGAGGATGGCTTTATCATCTGCTACAGCGAGAGAGTCAGAATGAGGAAAACCACCTCCAAAATAATGCTCTTTTTTTTAAAGGCAACATTTTTTTTTGTCTCTAACAGGAAACAAACCCTCCTCCAGATATGCCTTGCAAACACGGACGGGCAATTCAGTCACACTCAGAATGAAACCAGTGCATTGCACACTTGGAAACACACAGCGCTCATTTTGTCCAGAATTTCAAGCAGAACTCAGGCCTGTTTGGCTGCTAAATCCAAGTCTGGACAAACGAGTACTTTGGCACAGGATTATGCAACAATTATATCTGCCTTTGAAGTTTCCTGGAATAAGCAATCTAATTGAAAACTTTCCTCTGCAGTCCTCAGGTGCACTCGCATTCAGTCCTTGCCTATAGGGCTCCCTAGGAAGCCAGAGAAAGCGCAACAAGTATTCATCCTGCCGCTACACCTCTATCCTCTGAAGGTGCAAGATTTTAGAGGATTATGCCTCTTTTTAAGGATCCCAGAACTCAGTCTGTCTACCCTCACTTAGTACTGCTCACACTGATACTATCAGAAGCTTTTACTACTAACACAGCAACAGGGTTTTGACAACTGCTTAAAATCCCACTCCGGCAGCTCGCAGTGGTGCTGATTCTAGGTGCTGATTCTAGGAAAATTCATTGTATACATCAAATCAATACTTATTATATCCACTGTTGATATCCATGAAAGCCATGAGAGAAATAAGCAAAAATAACATGTCAGCACAGTAATTCAACCCACAAGAAGTACGAAGTGAACAGTCCCCACTCCATCCTCTGATACACATACGTAAATATACACCTAAATCTCTTGCAAAATATGTRCACCATTATACAAAGCTTGAATTTGGAGATAATCAAGATGTGTTGTAAAAGACAACTGTTGGACTGGGGCTCAGAGAAAGCCTGGAGAGATGGCTGCAGGTGATAAAGAGGCTGAAAGGAATCTTGTAGGTAATCTGCTAGATCTCTTGATGGCATTCAGAATGACTGGTGCATTTAGAACTATGCAGAGAATTTGCAGTTTGTTTTSAAATGAAATAAATCTGTGAAAATTGTGATCTTCCTGATATTAGTAACTGTCATTATTTGAGGCATCTATTTGTCATTTTCCTGAAATCCACGGCATYTGGAATTATGTTATTATGTGGAATAATATTGCATTTTTAAATTATATATGTTTTTACTTAGGTAATCAYGTAGCCCTTGGAAATAAGGAGAAATATTTGAAAACTGGACCTCAGAGGCCTGAAATCATATCCAGTGTCAGCAGACTGTGGGTGAATCTGATACTGCCGGAGTGGGGCGTATAGCTGGCACTGTATTCGTTATCCCTATTAAGAGASGAGYCCAGCCGCCTCCTGTCCCTCCAACCTTTGAGGATGGGCTGGAATGAAAGGGGATTCATCTCTTACAAATTTCCTTCCTCCTTCCCCCATCTAACTGCAACAAATAAGTATCTGGCTAGATGAGGGGAGAGCACTGGATGTCGTCTGCCTAGATTTGAGCAAGGCTTTTGACACTGTCCCTCACAGCATCCTC
>NW_020454960.1:5849-39124 GCF_003342845.1 Nothoprocta perdicaria | reverse complement strand
ACTAGAGGAAATGGCTTCAAACTGAAGCATCGGAAGTTCCACAGGAACTTAAGGAAGCATTTCTTCACTGTGMGGGTGACAAAGCACTGGAACAGGCTGCCCAGAGAGGTTGTGGAGTCTCCTTCTTTGGAGATCTTCCAAACCTGCCTGGATGCAACCTGGATGGATACATGCTCTGGGAGACCTTGTGCATGCAGAGGGGCTGGACTAGATGATGTCTAAAGGCCCCTTCCAAGCTTAAGAATTCTAATTCTACGATACTTGCAGAGTCTTCCCTGCAGCACCATGTTTTTTCCCTTTAGCTTCTTCCTAAGCCTTTGTCCTTTTAATAAGGAGTATGTCTTTAGATTGTCCATAGCAGTGGTGCACTACCACCTTATGTCTGTTTAGGAAAAYGGCACCTCAGTTAACAGAGCTTAGCTTTGAGGCAGAAACTTGCTTCCAACTGTTTGGCTTAATCTCATGTCCTCGTAGCAGGCTCTCATCCTTCTAAAGCACAGTTGCTCGCTTAAGAAAAGCTGCCTGCACTTCTGCAGGTTGGTGGTGCGTGCAACGAAAGCCACCAGCCTCAGCAGCCGTACTTTCCTGCATTTTGTGGTGGCTTTGGGTTATCGTGACACTTTAGAGTGGAAAGAGAGAAGACTGGCCACATTAAAGAAAAGCAGGTGCTGATAACCACTGCTGTGCAGCAGTGTAAGTGTACTTCACATCCCCACGTTAAGTTCAACACAGCATATTACTGACATCATCTTTTCAAATCCCTGCTCCTGGAGCACATCCTTACTAGACAGAAAACAGTAACTTCACAAGGYAAGATCAAATAATTACATTGCTGGAAACCACTAACGAAGGACAATGCAAAGAAATACAGTAAAACAAAGTCATTTTCCACAAATGGCACCAATATAGAACTGGCAAATCTGTGCTCCTATTGCTGAGATTTAATGCAGCTTTCTTCTTTGCAAAATCATTAAGTGCAAGGCAAATCTAGAGTTACTTTGAATACTTTCAAAAAAACAAAATATTGTTCAAATATGTAAGGGTTTTGTTTTGTTTTGTTTTGTTTTTGACATCGAAACACTTCTAAAGATTAATTCATTTGGAAGATCCTGAGGTTCAGAACAATCAAGTTTCTCTAATCATTTCTTACCAGGGAGAGAGAACAAACTCTTGACTAGAACACATGAAGCATCCTAAATGAGTTATTTCAATATAAAAAATATTCAAAGGTTATCCTTTCTAATTCAGAACATACAAAAATCCTGAAACAGCAATAATTGTCACAAAACGTAATTATGCCCCTTCAGACAGTTCTGTCRAGAGGTATGTTAGAAAGTTTACAATGACAAAAAAAGAAACCTGTCTGCTATTTTCTAATGGATCATTTCTGCCTGAAGTTCGTTGGGGTGATTTTCCACWGCTTTTGAAATGTTATGAGTTACTTCTTCTCAAACACAAAGCCTAATTGTTCTCAGTCTTTTTCATTTCAGGGCTCCATTAATTAAGTTTCTGAAACATCTGTCAGAATAACCTCCTTCTTTCATAAGTTTCCAATTTTTCAGGAAAGTTACCATTTAGTACAACATTTTTAATATTCAGTCTTAGCCTGAAAATTAATTTTGAAGTAAAATATAGATAATAACCCCCCCTTTATTTCTACATTATTTTTCCAATTAAAAATATTCTGGTGATAATTTTCTCTCAAAGCAGGATGATTTTGAGAAACAGTAAAAATCCTGAAGCCTTGGAACATGATATTTGATGAAAAGGTCTTATGTACTTAATGAGAACTGTCATCCAGTGCCAGTCTTCTCAAGACTGAAATATGTGGRAAAATACTTCCATGTATCAAAATTRAAAAACCAAGTCAAGCATGCTCACAAAACTGAAATACTCTTTCTCTTTCTTGTTTGATTCTTTCTTTGAAACACGGGTGGCCAAGCTCTTGAGTCCCTGTGAGGAAGAGATCCAGCAAGGACCCTGTATGGAGGCACCTGCCTGCCATGCACAAAGAACGGGGTACCTGAGCAGCTCAACGCTGCGTTCTGGATACCTCTCCTGGAGCCTTCTGGCCTTTTGGGATTTTGGCCCCACCAATCTGTATGCTTAGGAAAAGGAAATACTGCCCCTGGTTGCCCACAGCCAAAAAGCAGTGAATCCTCTCCAGAGGGCATCAGAAATGGACCTTGTCAGAGCTCCAGGCCTCCTCTCACTGCTGTTGCTAATACCTTGAAAAAAATGCAGACATAAAGAAATGTGCATTTCATCTATATCATGGTCCTACACCACACGTAAACTTGGAACAAGGGGAAAAGTTTTGAATTTTGGGCTCTGTGGAGAAAATTGTTAGCTCCAGAAATGCTGCAGTGGTTTCTTGTGCAGCTATTGTACTGTAAGTGAAGAAAGCATTTTGCACTTGGCTCTTTGTTGCTGTAACATCCCAGTTTACCTGTGCTTTATTTCATCACAACCAACACCTACRACACAGAAGCATCTTAGAACATAAAAACATACTTCTATGCAGCAAAGTTGGCAGAGAACAGTGGACTAATTTGCTAGAATGTGCCATATACAAGACTTGCCTGTTCCGGCGGCAACCACAAAGCAGACAGGCTCACTGCCCATATTCATTAGGATGTGACAACTCAGCAGTTAGCGGTTTGGCTCTGAGGACGRGCAAAACTAAAGCAGATGGTTGCCACAGGAGGCTCTTCAMACCTTGACAGAAGCCAATATGTAAGCCCAGGCTGTCAGGAGACAGCACTTGTTGCTTGACACCTCAGCACGACGGCATGTCACTCAGCACCTCTGGAGTCTGAGTTGCATTTCAGAGCTCAGGAATGACCGTGAGCACCTTGCAAGTAATTCCAGGACAGCTAGATGCAGCTGCTAGAATTATATTCACTTTTTTTAAAAAGTATCTGATGATGCTTTTCGGTTATCTCTGTAAAGCATGCCTGCAGTTTGTGTAAACTTCCTGGGGTCAGGGTCTCACCAATAGATAGGACAAGGAAAGCCACGGCATTTAGCAGTCCGGGAAGCATCACGGGCAGGCTACAGATAAGATGTCAGCATGTCTCACCAGAACCTGCCGTTGCACAAAGCAACCCAGATGTACAAACAGCTTCTGAACTGTCATACAGCTCAGCCCCTGGGTAGAAACAATGTCCTCCCCCTATACCCAAATGTCGGAAGTCCTCTAAAGGGCTAGAAGCGCTCGGTATGTGTAAGGGTGGACCAAAGACTTGGCACTGYTTTTGCAATCTCTCAGGTCTTAAAAGGGGAGTAATTTATCAGTGGGAAGGAGAAATCCTTAGCTGCCTAGTGGGTCCTGATACTGTCTGAAAAGCAGTGAGACAGAGCTTAGCTTTTTCTTTTCTGGCCACCAGCTACTTTTCCGTATGTGCAGCACCTCAAGCAGCGAGGTGTTCGGCAAGGCACGCACTGCCATAGAGGTACCAGGAGTAATCCACGTGTACTATCCTACCGTGCTGACTGGGAGGGACAAATTTGCCATCCTGTCTCCATGTGCAGGTGTGATGGAGACAGTGTGCACACGCACAGACACTCTGCACATTCTCTCTCCTCAGCACTGCAGGCAACCGTGGCCAGCAGGCCTTGCTCTCCTGTACTTGCTGCCGTGACTTTCCACATTTCCCTGAGAGGAACCCACTTGCAAGAGCCACAGACACTGCATTTGGAGCCATCTGGTACGGCAGCCTTTGTCAGAGCATTTGGTGGCATGGCAGCCCCACGGAGAATGGACTGTGGCTCCCAGTCTCTTTGCAGCTACAGAAACTGCCTTGCACTCACTTCTGCCAATACAAAGGAACTGGGAWTTGCATTCTAACCTCATAAAACTGATTTTGCATTGCCAAAGCAGAATGGCAACAACAGACTGGGAAAATAACCACTGAAGACACTCAACCACTGTCCACTGGGGTTGTTATTTATACGCAGGTTTCACTATTATATAACGTCAACGTGTAACATGGATTCGGTCTATACAGTTTGGTAATATAAAGAAACATACTACAAAGTGCTAGGTTGCTAATGAATCTCTGAATTCACAGCCTTTCTCTGAATTCATAGCRTTTAGAGAAAAGCAGATTGTCCACTGGTACATGAATTTCYTGCAAGTAAATCATAGGACTATCTAAATATAGGGAAATATAAGCTCCACATTAAAGACTATTTCCTTTCAGAGCACTTCCTTGGCAGACTAAGACATATTAAAAATGAAATACCTGGGTTTTGAGCCRAAATAAAAATAAAACTTTGAATAGGTCCAGAAAAAGATCTCTCACAAAATTTCTGACAGAACAGAAACCCTGTTTTCAGGTGCTGTAGCACTGAGKTAATACAAGCTTTGACCAAGGATAAAATAATCTGTGGCAGAACAGGAAGTCAGAAAAATTATTCCACTTTGCTTTTGTATCTTTTACAAGGAGACAAGGTGAAATCACCACTTCTGCTATTAAATGATAACTACTCAGCACGCTTTTTTAAAATACATCTGAATTATATGATGCRTTCCCWTAGGAGTACTAGAGATGTCAGGAAYCCCGGGCAGAAGCACAGCATGTTGCCTGCCGTAGGCGACGCGAACTGGATTCATGGGACCTGGATTCCTTCTCAGGCGGACACACCACTGACCTGTGACCCTCTGGGGCTGGGAAACAGGCTGGGTCCTGTCAAGCAGACCTGGCAAGTAGATCTCTTTATCAGCCAGATACCTAAACCTTGTTTTAGTGATGTTCCATGTATTGCTAGAAGGTATTTCTGAGCCCAAAGTTGATCATTCCATCCTTGATACTTTTTAGACGTTATGAAATTTGCATACTATTACCGATAAAGCCTTGCTTAAAAATATCYGAAGACTTGCAGCTGTATGTTGGGAAATGCTATCCATGAAGGCAAAACCTTCAGCAGCAGAATGAATCTCAGTTTCAACAGCTTTGYAAGTGTTGCCCTAAAGGAGCTGGATTATGCTTTGCATCTCTCCCTCCCGAATTACAACAACAGAGAGCAACAGTGCAGGACAATATAAAACTGGCAGTGAAGCAGCTTTCCACAAAACAAGTGAAAAGTACTTAATAAGACTATTAAATGTTCCAAATGAAATTACACATTTCTCCATGAGACAATGGAAGATTGAACAGCATAAAATGATATGGATAGAAGGCAAACCAAGGCATCAAGTTAGTCTTCCGTATCAGCCTGTAWCTTCTCTGTATCAGCCTGGGAAAGAAACTCAAAAGTCTCTGTTTCTGACAGCTAGAGTTGGTTTCCTAAAGTTTTGCTCTGTAAATATCTCTCTAAATGTCTGGCATTCGAAATTCACAAGGGATAAAAAGAAAACCTTCCAACAGCATATGACTCTCACCAGAGAGAAAGCCAGGGAAACACTGTGAAGGAAACTTCCAGTTGATCATTTTATTTAAATTTGCCACCCCAGAGCCAAGCACAAGGCCATCAGGCAAGTCTTTTATAATGACAGCACCCATATAAATCCCCATCATGACCAGCACATTTACTGTCACTCCTTAGTGGTTAACCAAGCTCAAAATCYGCTCTTTTACTTTCAGCACGTACTTCAATTAACAATAAATACATACATAAAATAAAGAGCAGTTGAAGAACTGCTTTCTTTCAAGATGAATAGTTTTTTATTTGCATAATAAATGGTTAGGTTATGTTTGACTCATGTTTATTAAAGTTCATGAAAGTTGCTGTATGGAAGAAATAAATACAATTATCTTTACCATGGCAATAAGTGTATAGTGAAATCCTAGCATTTTCACTCTTGAAAATAACATAATCCAGATAAGCATAAATTTTGGCAAAGCAACGTCCCTCTGCCACCCAGCAAATGTTTAATGAAGTTACTCCTTACCTGTTTGKCGATGAACTCAGCTGAGCCAAAATGAGAGGAGCTGAGTTTGGAAGCAGCCATAGTCCATTAAAGTCAAAAAAACTCCACTGAAGAAAACTGGTTTGCACTTTCAATCTGGAAAGTTTGTTGGCTTATCAAAACGGATAATCACTTTGTATTTTCACAAAGCAGTTATGGCAGAAAGCAAGCGACAAAAGGAATGGTCAGATCACCTGGACCAGATGGGTTCAAAGAAACTGAGGATCTTCCCCTTGGCCTTGTCCACATCCAACCCTCAACAGCTTTGGCATGAACACACTTGAAGAAAGGCAATAGCCCTTGCACGCACTGCAATTAATAAACAAGCTTTTAATTTACCTACACTAAAAAATATATTCTATGAGGTAGATGAAAAGGCATTTTATTAACTAGATGAAGTATTTTATTTGGGCTGTATAAGTGACCCCAAAATTACACAGCCCACCTGAACTCAGAGGGGAAGCAATTTCAATACAAAAATCATGCCTTTTGTATTGAAAAGAATGCAATTGGAACAGTATGTGTTGCAAAATGAAGTTTAAAATGAAAAGGCTGTGCTTGCTATCTTGTAGCTAGTAAGTTTTCGAATCATGCAATTTATCTGCCACACTCCACTTAGCATATCTGTATCACTTCCCTGAGTAATTTTAATAGTGAAAGGGTAAATGAATAGTGYAAAGGCCAATAAAATGGGGGATGGGGAGAGAGATAAGACAGGATTTAATTGATTTCCTTTTTTTTTTTCCTCTGACACTGAAGAATGAAGATTCCTCTGGACTTTCAATAGGGGAGAGCATAAGGAGACTTCTTATTAAGCAATGTGATTTAACACAGGAGAAATCCTCAAGGCATTTTAGTATCTTCAAGGCAGATCTCTAGTGCTGCTTGTACTTCTCTATGATAAGTGGTAGATATGGAGGACTTTCGAGCATGGATAAATGATTTGCATGAAGGAAWCAGCCGTCCAAAATTGAGTGACCTGAAAATTCAAAACTTAAATGTTTACAGCTTTTGGTCTCCATGACAGATCACAAGCTGTGCTCTTCGGGCAGGCTGTCCTCAAGGTCCCCCTTTTGCTCATGCAAATATTTATTTCAGGACAGTGGGAGGCAGAGACATCTTCCTTGAAGGTAAGTGGGGAGTCGAGATCCAGGAGATGCTTCTCAAGTGTGTTTCATCTGTTTTCTTGATGGCCAGCTTGCAAAAGCAGCACGTGCCAGTGCTTAGTACCTCCTTAGTGCATCCTGCTTAGTGCATCCTCAAGGAGGTACACCAGCTTCCTCCTGCTCAGAGGAGGAGGCAAAGCACACAGGATGGCACCACTCCAGGAACTAGGAGTCCATGGAGATGTGGCTGCAACATGCACATTTCGTCACCACRGCTGAAACCCTCAGGAGGTGAGATTTCAGTAACAACTGAATTTTGCTCTGAAGGGAGGAAGACTACCGCTCTCCTTCAGCTTTAGCACTAGTGCTAAATAGGGCCTCCTGGCCAGAGGAGCAGTACAAGATACTACTGCAGCCTGAAAGATCAAAGTTGCAATATTTCATGCTTGGTTTTAACCTTCTGCTGTTTCAGGGGATCATTTCCATTTTCCAGACACATCGTGGCCTCTAGCTCCACCTGTGTGTTGCCCTTGCTATGCACATTACACTTCAGCTGGGCTGCTGAGCTCTCCCTCAGCCCCAGCATGCTGCCCTATGCTCACCCCTAGTGAAACCAGCTTTATCTCCCTCCTCCTTCACATCTAATTTGAAGCCCTCTTGATGAGCCTCATCAACTCCTGTGCAAGGATTCTTTTTTCCCTGCAAGACAGGTGAACTTTGTCTGTCACCAGGAGGCCTGGTGCTGTATAGACTGCCCCAAGGTTGAAAAACCTAAAATTCAGCTGATGACACCAGCCTCTCAGCCACCGTTTGAGCAGGTGGTTTTTCCTGTTTCTCTCAGTGTCCTTCCCTGACACGGAGGAGATAGATGAGAACAACATCTCCGCTCCTGCTCCTTCAACTGATCTCCCCAAAGCCCTGAAGTCCCTTTTGATGGACTTCAGGCTTCTCTTGGCAATGTCATCACTGCCAACCTGGAAAAGCAATAGTGGACAGTACTCCGAAGGCTGTACAAGACCTGGGAGCCTTTTTGTGATGTCCCTTACCTGGGTCCCAAGGAGACAACAGCTCTCCCTTTGGAATGGGTCCCCTCAGCACACTGGGCCCTCGGCTCCCCTCAGAAGGGAGCCACCCACAGCAATTAACCTTTTCTTCTTAGTAGAGACAGTCTTAAGGCATAGACTTAAGTGTCCTCCTGCCCTTAGGTAGCTCTATCTTTCTGCTGATGTGCCCTTTGATATCAGCTGGAACAGTCCTTAGTGATAATAGACCATAGAAAATCACCTCTAGATTTGCAAGACCACTTTAGGAAAGCAGAAAAGCTCTCCCAAGTCACTGTCCATGTCCACTGTCCATAGAAACAACAGCTGAATGAGCACTGATTGCTTCACATTCCATTCACATTCCACAWCTCAGAGCCAGGGATCCAAACAAACCAGGCATCGAGCAGGTTAACTGAACATAACTTGCAGGGTGATTTGTTATACACAGCTCCCTAATGAGCTGTGAAATAAATTCAGATTTGATCATTTCAGTAAATTCTGAATAATCTCCATCTCTCAAATATCTGAGCTAATTATTTATAGTTGGTTCACAATTTGAGCTCTTCCTCCCCCCATCTGTTGCTACTGATTTAAAAGCAGAGGGTAAAATAATGATTYTATAGCTGTTCTTTGCATTGTGAGCATAACTTAAATATTCCAGCTGAGTTCTAGGTTCCCTGTAGCCAGACACTGCACAGGCACTTTGCAAGTGTCTTCACTGCTGGGTGGATATTTTCAAAGAATTGTGAGACAAACTGGAGCAGTAGTTTAACCAGGAGGTTTGCACTGGCTGACCTTCCACATAGCATCACTTTTCTAAAGTGATCACATCACATTCCATCACTAAAGAGCATCACTCTTCTACCTGTAATTATAAAACAGGACATCATTTTTTTTCTGTATTTCCTCGTAAAACATGTCCTCTGCTAAGCATGCCATATTAACCATTTTTTTTTCCAGACCTGCGAGGAGCAAATGTGTGTTAAAATGAGCAAAAACATACATSAGTTACACATTTATGACTCTAAGACATACTTGATATCATGCAGCTGGTAAGAAGCTTGGATACTTGCATTATTTGGCTTACTGACTGGGGTGCATAAGATATGATGAGCCCAAAACTTCAAAGCCTTTAGCTATCTTAATCTCATCGAAAATCTAAGTATAGATGACCTGAAGAGTCTCTCTCGACCTGCAGGACATTTGTATTCCCTCATACCTTGTTTTAAAAGTCTCAAGCARAAGTGCAAGCTACAGGCTGCCATATTTTGTCAGTAAGAAGCCTTCTAGTTATTCATTTGCAAACTTCCCTTCCCTAATTAACTCCAGCTACTTCTAGTTATACCTTTGTGTGCTCCTTCACACATCAYTCATTCTGAGTCACTGATTGTAATCAATTTTTCTATTCCAGCTTTGCTCTCTCCCTACCAATAATACAATACCCAGACTCAACACAGAAGTTGTTCAAGAAACAACTGCACCAGAATACTTCTGAACATGCAACCCCAAATACCACTGGCTTTTTCTAACCAGGCTACTTACTAATCAATGTCTAATTCTGCTCTACTATTTGCATTTTGTCTCCTTCAAGTTTTTGTTCTCATGCTGTATGTATATATGCTTTCAACAAAATTATTGGAAAAAATAGATTTATAATGATTTAACGTATCTACTACAGTTGAGTAGCTTTATCTTGATCCCATGAATGTCTCTTCTGCTGAATCTCAGATCAGTTCATGTAACTGAATAAAATGTAAGTGYCAAAACAATTTCATTGTAGTGTTAAGTATTTCACTTAAGTGGAAATGACTAGCTATTTCTGAAATGCAGTGACATAGAATATATTCACACCTGCTCAGCTGGAGACATGTGTGGACCATTTGTGAAGCATGCAGATGTCCACAGGACAGAGAAAAAGCAATTGCTGTCCTCTGTGCTGCAAGTCTAAGCTGCTGATAACACGGACAGGCCAGAAAGTCGGGGCTAGAACTGCTGTACAAATAAAAAGTGGTCCTTGTCTACACTGCCTGCCACGAGTAAGCTCAACAGCAATGCCAGCAACTGCAGGCATTCTTGGGCGTAACTTGCACTGCTTGCTGGTTAAGGACTTTGCATACAGGGTAGTGATATCCTGATGTAGGGAACTACACTGGATCKCTCCAATTAAACGTACTCAGTAGTTCCCTGTGGCTTCAGCTGAGTAACTGGCGGAAGGAATTGGGTTCAGGCTTCAGTACCTCTGAGGATTCACAGAATCACGGAATCACAGAATGGCTGAGGCTGGAAGGSACCTCTAGAGATCATCCAGTCCAACCCTCCTGCTCCAGCAGGCACATGCAGAGCACAGGGCACAGGGAGGCACCCAGGCGGGTTTGGAAGATCTCCAGAACAGGAGACTCCACAGCCTCCCTGGGCAGCCTGTGCCAGGGCTCTGTCACCCTCACAGTGACRAAGTTCCTCCTCMCAAGGAGATGGAACTGCCTTGTGTTGCAACYTACACCCATCGCCCCTTGTCCTGTCACTGGTCACCACTGAGAAGAGTTTGGCCCCTTCCTCCCTACATTCTCCTCTCAGGTATTTGTACATGTTGATAAGATCCCCTTGCAACATTCTACTCCTAGCAGACTTACAAGCCTTAAAATGATCTTTGGAGACATCAGCAGAGCCAGAGGAAAGCATGAGGAAAAGAAAGAAGCAGGATATTTCAGGACAAAMTGAAAAGGGGAGCACAGGAGAGTTTCATGAGGCACACACCCTYGGCCCATAGTCCAAGAATCCTGTGGGGTCGCTTTGTGCTCAGGCCCTGTCCCACACTGAGCCCGACTTGCTTGCAAGGCTGGGACTTGCTGCTGCTATCACCGTCCCTGCCCTACTTGTCCTGCTCAGGACTATGCCCTTGTTGGTGAGGCTATTGCCCTGCCTGTGGTGCTGTTCCCTTGCTTCTTAGTTCATCTTCCCCTGCGGACAAGCTCCACTCTTTCTGCTCCCTGCTACTTCCCTCCTAAATCCATGTTAAGTGAAGCACAGTACGTACCTCGTGCTCTAGGGACTGACTGGAGGGCCAAGCACCCTGTGGGGGGTCTACTCTGACATGAGCATGAGATCTGCTCTGATGTGTGTGACTTAATGTCCCCAAAGGAGTCCAGACAACGTGCACGTGGCACATACAGGGTACAGTGACACCAAGGTACGTGAACCTGGTTAGAGCTGCTGAGCAACTTGTTCGTGGTAGAGAGACTTGTGCTGCACTGCTGTCCAAACCTGGGGATCTGATAGACTTAGAAAGAAGGTGGCCAAACAGTGGCAATAAATATATATATATATATATATATATATATATATATATATATGAAAAGGTCTAGAATAGCTACAGAATCTGTGGAGGCTTGAAGGCTGATTGAATGAAGATCTCATTTGTGTTATATGCTGATCACTCTTGGGAAGGCAATTGATGGGAAAAGAGTCTCTGAAACACTTAAGGACTTCTGGTTTTGTGTTCTTCCTTCCGTTCCGCTTGCTTCATTGATGCTAATGAGATGGCCTAGTGATCAAATGGAGCATTGATTCTATTCCTGCTCTCATAAAGCACGTCTGACTTTGAGTAAAATTTTATCATGACCATGAGGCTCTCTAAGCCGAGTTCTTCTGAGCATTGAAGCAGAACAGAAATGAATTATAAAGAACAAACACATGAATTGAGTTGTCTTAGAGCTTAAAGGTGAAGTTGTGCAAATATCAGAAACTAATTAAGCTGACTGTGTGATATTTAGTTATCTTAGACCCTAGGAGAAAAACTGATTTCTGCTGCACTGAATGAAATCACAATTTCAGATTGATTGACAAAAGAAGACTTCTACTTGCCTTGCAAAAGTAAGCATTATTTAACTTCCATCCTTGAATCTATGCTGTTAAACTTCTCTAGTGATTTTATTTCAGTGTTATATTGACCATATATCTTTTTTTATAGGGCAAAGGTAACCCCTTTCCTTAGCTAGGTCAGTTCATTCACAGATAAATGTCTTGAAATTCCCTAACTTCCCAGCATTTCCCAACATTCTCTGTCTATACTGGCTGRAGTTACACWGAATCATAGAATCATTATATAGAATCATTATATAGAATTATTCATAGAATCATAGAATCGTTATATATATATATATTTGGAGAAGACCTTCAAGATCACGGAGTCCAACCACAAACCCTTCCACACCATGCCTGTTAAACCATATCCCTAAGCACATTAAACTCTAACTTTTGGAATAAAAGTCTAATCTCTTAGATGGACTCACATGAGCTGTCACAAGGGTGCTGAATTACAAGACCCCAGGGATAGCAGTGTGCAGAGTGCGTGTAGGGAACCCAGCTGCTTCAGCCTGCTGCCGGCTGTGTTTCTTCCCCAAGCTGTGTTCTTCCATGTTCTCTTCCACTACAGGCCTGGTGCAAACGAGACTTAGTCTGCTGTATGAAGGCGCAGTGCCTTGCATCTTGCTCTGTTATTCATGACTGTACCTCAGAGGGCGGAAAAGGCGTGTTTAGCTGACAGACAGTCCTCTTTATTACCTTCTGAGTTTGTTAGCTCCTCTTTGTGATCTTCCTGCATAGCATAGCTCTTGTGCTCAAACACTGCTGACTCAGATTTCTGCTAAACTTCCCAATCCATTACTGAGGATAGCTGGGATTCTTGGAGACAATCTCTAACTCTACCAACTGTCTGTATCCTGACTAAGCACAGAGGGAGAGGTTGCAAGAGAACTAAAACATTTTTGGGTTAAATTAAAACTGTTTTTCTRCTGTGAGGGTAATTTTCCTCTTTTCATTTGACTATAGGGAAGGCAATCTGAGAATTTTATCAGGCTGTCTTGATGTGTGTTGTAGTGGATTTTTTTCTCTGAACCTTGTAACGCAATTCGGAGAACCCCCTTGATTCTTATTGGCCCAGATAGGATAGCAATTCAATCAGTGCAAGGGTTTCTGATCTGAGTAATCTTCCTGCATGCCTGACTTCTTGGATGCATTCAGGCTTCTCACAGACTCCTAGTGATCTCCAAAGGGAATTGCATGTGATGTGTCTTTCACACTCACGGACTTATCAAGGTAAAGTGACAAGTATGATGTACCCAGCATTTGACTCTGCAAGGTGACCTGTAGTAAGTCTCAGCCACTTTCAGACAGATCGTTTCTCCTACTTCCCACAAGTTCAGAGATAATATGTCATACAGATAAAGTGCCTGTCACAGATTGCTGGGGTTAAGTGTTGCCCAAAATAAGCCAAAAGTAATAACTGGCAGAAGAAACAATCACAGGTAGACCTATGCGTTTGCAGGAGCTTGATTACTTTAAGGGAACACTGCACAAATTCAGCCCAGGGAATGAGCCTTGAATGGTGGGCAAACGTGCATTCATACAGCTTTCATGAACCACATCTAAGGGCTGTGCCGACCTTTCCTTCCAAAGCTTCGTATAGATTTTCCAAGTACTGCAAACAACTCGGATGCAGAAATGTCTGTTCAAATGCTTCACGTAAGGACTGCCATGTATTACCTGAGGACTGCCTGTCCCSACTTTTGAAAAAATATGGCTATGTCTCCATGTTTTCTTTGTTCTCAGCAGCAGACATATGCCTGTAACTGCGTAATTCTATGCTTCTTTGATGGAACAGAGAAATAATACCATTCTCCTGCAAATCTGGGATAAATTTCTGAGTGTCTACTGAGAACAGATCCTCCGTGTGCCCAAGGGCAAGAACCTGCAACAGCAAGGAAATGTAGAAGAAAATTTAGCTTTCTTTCACTAGGACCAGCTATAGTGCCATTTTCTCTGCAGGTTCRCCTGAATCAGTCTTGTCTCGGATTGTTAAGCAGATTTTCCAAAAGGTAGGACAGAACTGCCTATGCTACCAGTTGACATGCTGTTTATGGATTAGTGGTAGATATTAACACTAGATATTAACGCTAGATATTAACACAGATTTATCCCAAGGCACTTGCAGTGATACGGGCCACCCCTGACCCTGAATGCAACTCAACATTACTTTTCATATGCTACAGACAAGTTGTCTCCTCTTAGCTGTAGGAAACCACATTTCAGTGGTAATGAAAAAGGCATTAAATTCATCTAAACCCATTTCATTTGTATTGTCTTTGTTTAAGAGACAGTGAGGTGAAAATACCACTTTGGGACAAAACTTACTATGAAAAGCTTGGCTAACAGTCTTTTTATTCACTTAGACTAGTACTTCCTGGCATGGCAGAATTGCTAAAAGGCTTTATCAATTTAGAGGCTGTTCTCTTCGCCCCAGAAATCTGTCCTTTCGATTCTGTCTTTACCCCAAATAACRTTCAGTGTTCTCTTTCCTTTATAAGGCTAATGTAAATGATGACATGTCTTTGCTTACAGAGAATAATTTCTTTAATTCTCTGAGCATTATGACCRATGACTTCCTAGCTCCTTGTTCACTTCATCATTTCACCTTATGTGGCTTACATGAAACTACTGTAAGGACATTTCCTACGTTACTAAAAATGACTTCAATTTCCCCTTGCACAGAAATGCATAAAAAATGCATTAAAAGGTTGAATTTTTGTAAGATTAACCCCCATTTTTATTTGCAAAGTGGTAACAGGCAAAGCTGATAAATAAACAAGGGTGCYTGTTAGCACAATAGCCCTCAAACCTCAAGACACTTGAGAAAGGTGAATAATGGTGAAAGTATAAGCTGATAAYGCAAAACTGGAAAAGAAATAATAGATGCAGAGAGAACGAAGACTCTTTCCTAAATTCATCGGTTGGTGGCCTCTGTAACAGGAGGTCCAAATTACCAAGTGCTGCTTTTATATCACGCCACTATTAGATATATGACAGGAGTGGCTACCAGCTTTTCGGGGCAYGAAGACGAGAGAAAAGTTTTCAGCCTGATTCTGCTGTCCTCGTCAGCCCCTACCCACCCAAGCACTTAATTTATTTTGCTCAGTTTTGGAAGGAGTGTTAAAGGACTGAATTTCTACCTCACGTAATTGAGGAAGGCTGCCATCATTGCTTAGTAGTCATTTTTACTCAAGCTGAAATTATCACTACAATGAAATTCACTGTGTAATAGAGGAAGTCAGGAAAGCACATTCTTCAAAAACTCTCATCTGTTACCTATGGACAGACTKGTTTCGGTGGCTAATACTCTGCCCTTCCGTTGTGCTGGACAGAATGAGGAGCACCAGCTTTCCAGTGCTTYAAGGGGAAAAAAAATCAAAGGTAATTTCAAAGGAAAGGCAAAAATAATAGGCAATTGAGTTACTAATTGTTTAAGACCCTGGGAAGTATTAAAAGAGGGGATAAAACAGTGGTGAGCAGGAAAGATTGTTTTAGCAGCTAACTTCTGGACCCRGTAAAGTTAAAACATAAATATTTTTGGAAGAGAGACCTCGGTACATTCAAACACCATTTGTCGTTGAATCACTTATGCTGACAGAGTAAAAGATGATAAGACAGTCACCTGTGTTTCACAAGTAAAACAAGTGTTTCAGCTCAGTCCCTGAAACATTCAAGCTTCTGATTCCCGATTTCCACCAGAATTCCCTGTAAAAGGACTAATAAATATTTGAATACATGAAATCCAGCATATAAGCAAGTTGTTTCTATTCATGACCTGTAATCACCTCCAGCATTCACTGAGGCAGTTAGACGTAAGTGACATAAGTCATAATATCTCATACTCATTTATTAATTTCACGTAAGTCATTGAAAAATTATTTGATAAAAAGTTGAATTTTTTTTCAGAGAACATGAACTAAATTCTGTTTTTGCCTAGTTAAATGGAAGATATCTTTGTTTAGTTTCAACAGTGATTCATTACTTTGCTGCTTTTGAATCAAACTGACAAAAGAAAACTCTAAACCATACATGAACACATGCACTAAACAAACCTGCTATAAATTTTTTTATGAAGAGAAAATGCTGAGCAAGGGCATTTGGACCTTTGGAAAAGGTTCAGCTAGGCAAAGTCAGGCTGTTTTCAAACTTACTGCAGGGGAATGAATATGCAATGTGTTATCCAGACACTATCTGAGATTAAATTTGCAAAATGCATAGCTTTCTTGATGTAATTATTTTGTATGCCCTGTTTATTCCCACTCAATACTACAGTGTTATATTCTTTTAATCAATTAAACAAGTACATTCATGATGCAATACAAATTAAGCGGAACAACTTTGGTTGGGATTTGTTACTTAATGCTGAGTTCAGCCTGCAGTGTGCTAATGCAAGCGTGCCATCAAGYGGTATAGCAAGGTAGGGGCTGTCAAAGAACTGATCCTCCGCTTCATGTCCATTAGAGGAGACTTATCTGTTTCGGTAACCTTGAATTTCACTCTCAAAATTTTCCTCATGCCAAACGTGTCAACTCTACCCGTTTCCCTTGATGAGAGAGGGTAATGCAATTATGGAGTGCAACTCCCTAAGATAAATAGTGTGTGTTTATTGGGCAATCACAGCCATGTTGAAGAGTATATTTGATACAACAGACCAGGAAAATGTCAAGGAAAGAACAATGAGCCATGAATGAAGGACTGTTCGGATAGCATCAGTAATTTGTGGTCAGTAAAACAAATGCTTTGAATCAGGACCACAAGTCTTTGTCCTAAAAATCTTACTAAACAAAGTTCTTAAGCAGCTTATTCTTGCTATCAAAAACACTAAAATGTTAAGATTTATTTCACTAGATTAAATACTGAAGATTCTTAACAGCTACCTGTGGTCAGCTGAGCCAAAATACGGCTGTATCTGCTCTCAGCCATAGCCAATCTCTGTAGAAGACAGAGGACCCAGCCGGGCCCCTCATTTAATATTTGTGTATTTCGGGATGTCAGTATTATAAATACTCTTCAAGAGATGTGTTATCACTTCTCCCCCACCTCCACCCTATCTCTTCTATCTCCAGATCCCAGTAAATACTGATAATACTGAGGATACAAGACCTATGTCAAATGGAAAACTGCACTCCTGAGAATCAGATGAGAGGAAAAAAATACTACGACTGGGTTGTAAAAAGTCCATACTTGCATGTTATAATTTCTTGTCCAGAAAAACTGGAGCCAAAATGACAGGACTTTGATTAATTTTAAAATAAAAGAGTGAATTAAGTTACCTACTGGTAAACACTGTTAACTACTAAGAAAATAGGAGTAACAAAGAAAAAAATTATCATGAGAAAATGGTAAACAAGAAAGATAATTCAAGAGGGGATGTGTACCCAATTACCCAAGAAAGCCAGAAAAGGAGAGGAACAGACTGTTCACTAAAATATACATCTGAAAGCATTCATTATTAAAATTGCAGTTATTTTCTCCTTTCCCATTCAAAAGCTGTTGGAAGAGTAAACCTGCTCCTTTTCAAAGGCAGAGCTCAGAAGGCTTGGGAGTACTGGAAAGCAAGATGTGAAAAGCAGGGGCTGGGCTTTGAAAAGGTCAAAAACTGAACATGGGAACTTCTCGGCCTCTAAGATGCTGCCTCCCTTCTACTGTTCTTAACTTTCTCTTTCTTCTGTCTTGCCTTTCAGTGACTGAAATGCTGTTTTTACAGAAAGACTGATTTCCACTCTAGTCTCCAGTTTTCTAACAGCTTTATTTCTCTCCACCCACACCCCGTTAAAAAAAAAAACAAACCTTGAATGAGTTTTCAAATTTACCCCAAAGGAGACAGTGTAGAGCAGGCTGAGTTCTGCTCTCCGAAACACCCAGTTCAAGCCAGGCTTTAGCATCAAGTATGGGTTCCAGTCTGAAGTTTCTTGCTAACAGTTTTGTGTCAAAGGAGGGTCGTTAAAGTTGGCRACAGCGCTGCAGAGAGCGTAAGATATGTGCTTCTGGTTTATAAATATTTGCTAATTTGCTATGAGCTCTACATGGAGCCTGAAGAAAACCAAGAAAAAAAAAGAAGTAGAATTCCAATTTAGAGAAATATTTTTTTTTTTTTTTTCGGTTAAACAGCAGAGCTTTCATGCACCTCWGTTTGTGGCTTTTCTCACTGAAAACGCTCCCAGAGAGCTCAGAGAACCCAGCTCTCTATATAATAACTAAACTACTGTGCAAAGTTTTATACGATCAGGGCAAATATTTCTGGAACTCTGCAAATTCTGAATGGCAGAAGAGTGGTGTCTAACTGATAGCAGTAGGATGGAAGCTGTCTGTCCCTCTTAAGAATGGCTTAAAAATGATGAACTTGGCTTTAGAAAGATGATGTTTTAATTGAATTTACCTTTTCCTTCTTGTCTGCTCTTCAGCRTTCTCATTGCAACTTGTAAGGCTTCTCAGATTTCTAAATTGTTTTTGTCATAATTAACTGGACAATTAACTGCATAACTTGGTAATTATTCAGTATTGTAATTATGCAAGTATATGCAGAACTAAAATATATTCACACACTCAATTAATTTAATAATAAGGCATTGCGATGGCGAATACAGAACTATTCTTTATTTGCACCAAATATTTGAAAGGCAAATTATAGGATTATATTTCCTCTCACTGACCTCRGTCTTTTCCACTGAAACATAATGCTATAGAACAAAATTACTGAATTGGCTTCTGGACAAAAACACAAACTCTTGGCTTTAAAAGCATAGGTGTAAAATGTTTCTGAAAAATTGCATTAATATGTATTAATTAATTTACATTAATTAACCTTCCAGATTAATTAATACAACTGTCCCTTGGTGTCATATGAATATTCAGCTTAAGTGAACTGAAATAAACATCAGAGCCAGCAATCCAAACTTCCTGGGACAGTGATTGTCACTGTAATAAGCTCTGTGCAGTATATTATACSTGTAACCCTAGATCTGCACATCTCTATTTTCCAAGCCTTTTTTTTCCCTTTTGTATCACGGTAGTTCTACTGCCAGTTAAGTTTGTGCTCAGAGACTTAGCAGAGCGCAGCATAGTGAAGAGGCTGTTACCTGCCAGGAACAAGGATAAGGAGAGGCCACCTTTGAGCACTGACTCTTGTTCTGTTCCCCAGGCAAACGCGCAGCTGCCTATTAATACTGGAGAGCCCTCATGATACAGAAGATCGCTTTCACTCTTCGAATCTGTCCCACAAAACATAAAACACCCCATAACTTTAGAGGCTGGCTTCTGGTCTTTAGAAATAACCAAGATTGCAGCAGAAATCAGAGAAGGAAGAAGCATTTACAGGATTTTTGGAAACTTCAGGATGCTAACTGGTCTTTCTGCTATTTACCTCTTTAAGTGGCTTTCAGAAACTTACACCCCCTTTTTGCTACATGCTAATACACATACTAAAATCCTCATAGAATGGAGTAAAAATATAAGTATTTGTTCATCAGACTGGTAACTTACCGAATTGGCTACATGAAAGCAGCTAACAGCTCTATAATGGGTTAGTTACCCATCTGCCATGTTATTAAATCATTTTCTGCCCTTTTTTTTTTGTAGGCAAACTCCACTTAAAATGCATAGTTTCTGCACCTGTTGTATCATTTGCATTTCTAGAACATCTTTGAGACCCTGACATGTTTTGGGTTCTTCCTGTCTTGCTCTTTGATGGGACTGATGATTAAGTTGATTCAGAGCACCATGCCATTTTGATGGATTATTATCAATAGCTAATATTCTGAAAGAAAAAAATATAAGAGAAAGTGCAATTATACCTTAACTAGTTTGGCCTGGGTTAATCTGTTGGCTTTTGTTATGCTCAGTAGTCTTCATTCTCATCTTGCTTCTTTACTAGTAGCATCAATACTGATCCAGAATACACTCGTTTCATACACAGAACCAAGGAACAGTAAGCAATTATTCCCGTTATCTTTCATGTGGCCTGAAGATTCTTGCTATATCTACAGTTAAAAGCATTACAGACATTTCTGCCCTTCTAACTTTTTTTGTTCCCGTTTTCTTATCTTTATTATGAGTGACTCAGAGGAAGGTGAACAAACTGAACTGAAAAGAATATTTCAGGTTCTGGGGGAGGTGTGTTTTGGAACTGGCTATCTTTATTTTGGTCTGCTGAAAGAAAATAAATGTTTAGAAATCTTTTGCCTGCAATTATGTAAGTAATGCTAAAATATCCTAATTCTGATTAATTCAAAACCTATGATCAAGATATTTCCTGTTTGGGGTTTGGAAATGAACTTGCATTGACACTTTCTTTAAGAACAGAAAACCTCTTCCTGATACGTATCTCGATAGATCTCAAAAGTATTTTCCTTACAACCCTCAGCCAAAGACACAATTCTCTCTTCCTTGCCCCATTTTAGCACTTACCAATGAAYTGGTTTATTAGGGAAAGAAGAAAAAGGTGAGCAAGCATAAGACTATTTGAGGAGTCAATGACTGGCTGGTTGAGTCTCAGCAGCTTTTGATGGGGAATCAAATTTAACTATTTAGCCAAACTTTGCTGTCACTAGCACCTATTAAGTCTGCAGTCCGCTGCTGCAGGTACTCCAGATCTATTTTTGTATGTGCGAGATCAAAATCTGACCTCTRTCTGCTAAAACTGCAAGTCACTTAGTTCAGTGGCTTTATTCTCATATGCCAAATATATTATATCTTAATCGCATCAAGATGAGATGTAATGACAGTTGAGATTACTTGATCACACTGCTTGTCCAAAGAACTCCCTGGAGACCAAGAATTGTTAAGGGATTAGTCTTTGAATTTTTTCTATCCTTTCATTTTGCAATCCACAGTTAAACAAGTGCCTGTCAGATAATGCAAAAAGCGAGAGCTGGCAGAGCTGTTGCTTCTCCTGCTGGTGGGGATACTGGAAAACTGTTGATAGTCACAAGAAATGCACTGAATTGTTGGGCGAGTAATAGATCTTGAACAGGAACAACAGTACCTTTAACTCACCAGCTCAAACCTGAGTGCCTCACTCACCTTAGGGCTGAGAGGGTATCAGCAATCTAAAGCAACTTACCTAACCTGTGGTGCAGAACTGCTGCTTAGACRTGATTCCCACAACGCTGACGATCCGGCCTGTAATGAAATACATCAGAGCAACAGTTACTTGAAACTCTCCTCCTGTGCCTCACGAAGTCCAAAACACACACACCTCGTAATACATTGCAAGGATTAAGATGGCAAGTGTTCTTCTTGTCAGAGGCCACATCCTTCTAACTCTGTTTACCGCCAGGGGTGAAGAGGCTTCAAGCAGAGGCAGTATTACTCCAACCACAGCACAGATTTCAGAAATATTTCACAGAAATATTCACCGGCACAGTGCTTTCCCACCGGATCTACAGTGAGGACAACGGAAATATGTAACAGTCTGTAAAGGCACCTTTTTTAGGCACAAACACGAGTGCAGAGCTGCAGGTGAAGTTTGCTCTGCATATGTGCCAAATCTTCTCTATTAGGTGACAAGAGAAATCAAAAGAGAAGTTTTGAGAATTTCCAAAGCAGCTGGAGGTTGAACTTGGAAGCCACTTTCCAATAACAAGAAAAAATTCATTTTTCTTGTAACCTCACAAAACCAGTATTCCTGTTACTAGTGGTTTCCTTGCCAAAAGTAGCCTTCCTTTTCAAAATAGTTCACTTCTGTTATTAAAGAGGCTTACTTTTGATGAGTGGCAAAAAAAAATAAAAGCCCCAAAATACCACGAGCKCCTAACAACATGCCCCTTCCCACCCGCTGCCTACCTCCCTGAAGTGAGGAAGACACAACGGCTCGTCACTGCTGCACTGGCCCCTGCTCCCTCAGGCAAGGAGGACGAGGAAAAGCGCTTCCCAAGGATGCCTCAGCTCGCCCGCCATCTTATGCCCTGCCACCATGTGCTCCCCTGGCCCCGGAGGCCCCGGCACAAAATGGCTGCTCCTGCCTGAGGGGCTTCTTTCAGCGCAGTCACCTTCTCCATTCAAGCCGCAGGCCAAGAGCCTTTTCACGTAGCCGTAGTGTCCTCTGGCGTCCACAAACGTTACCTGGGTAGATTACAAAACCCAGATCTGGTGTTTAACGCAATTCTAGGTGTAAACAGGCGAGGTGTAGTATTTGTGGGACGCAGTTGCTGAGGGTACCTCACACCAAGCCTGCGTGTGGAGAGAGCGTCCGCAGCCAAATCAGACCCAAAAGGTGTTGGGCAGATTGGTTCTTTGCCAAGAGCTAACATGTTTTGGGGTAAGATTTGGGCAGGCACTGCTTGTGTGGGCTTTTTAAATTTTTGTGCGAAAAAAATATGTAGTTCAGTTCCCCGTATAATATTCATTGTGTGAATTAAGTCTATATATTTAGCACCCAAATAGAGAATGATTTGTACTTCTGCAGAGGTCTGTTGGGATAAAACAACATATTATTCAAAGGAGCTCCAAATTGCTCTTTCTGTCTCTGATATATTTTTATAGACTCAGCTCCTTTTGGCCTTTATATTTTTCCAGAAGGCAAATCTATAGAATGCAGAGATACTTTAACTGGTGAATGTAAAAACAGCACAGGCCTCCCAAGGAGAGCATCACAGTCTTAAAATTATTCTTTAAATATTCTCCCCTTAATTATTAGGGAAATCATATATCAACATTTAGGTGATGAAAGGCCAAAATGTGATCACATTCTTTCCTCCGAGGTTACTTGCCTTTATCTCATTTGATGCTGCCATTCATGCTTATTTTAAATTATAACAGTAAGTAGTAGGCTGATGTGACATCAAAAAAAAAAAAAAAAAAAAAAAAGCAGATTGAGGGTTTCAAAACTGAAATGCAAAGGAAAAAAATCCAACTAATTTAAAAATCAAATATTTCCTCTCAGTTTGGTTAGCATCCATTGACTGCAACAAATATATCTTCAGGAGAAGATAGGGCATTAAATTGGAATCCAAAAAGCTGTGGTGCAGATAATCATCAGGTAAATAGAAGAAATTGGATCAGAAAGGATGTGTTACCCTATAGAATAAGGCAATGTATAGATTACTACACAGGCAGTCTGTCTGCACAAAGCAGCAGGTGTGTCAAATAGTATCTTAAGGCATTACAGTACCACCTCCCAAGCAGACTTTTCCATACATAGCAACTGCTGAATAAAGATGTGCCTGTGTTGTCATTCTTGGGCTTTTTTTCTGCAACTTTAAGTGCTAGGAAGAGGCTTGTTTTAAAAAAAGATTGATTTTTGGAATGTTACAGGATGGAACACATCTGTTGAAGTACTTATATCTTTGGTTATGATGAGAACTAGAACTAGCCATCTAAATATATTAATGTAAAAGTGTCAAATCTCTTCAGGAAAAAAAAGAAAAAAAAGAACAAACCACTGTATTGGTGATACATAGGTCTTTTCCAGGTAGAATTTAGCCCTTGATCTAACAAGAGGCAATTCGCATGCAGTGCTGTGCCTTGCAGGGTTACTGGTACCTCAACTGGTAATTCTGTTGATGCTGGTTTCCCAAAATGAAGTGAAACCTCCTTGCACTGGAGGCCTGTAGTGCTGAAAAATGCTGTGGAGTGTGAAAAAAGTGAAGTGTGAAGTTTAAATCTCTGTTCCTAGTGCAACTCGTGCGAGTGTGTAAGGGACTACCCTCCAAAGAGAATTGGTGCACTTACCTGGGATGAAAAGGTGGAGGTTTGAGTCTGAATTAAGGAGAGCAGGAATGCAATCAGATAGATTCACAAGACATTTAAGTACTCTCTTTTTGTTGTGATTTTGCCATCCTCACTCCAAAAAGTCTCTTCCAGAAGATGCTTTGATAGAAGAGTGTTTCTCCAACAATTAGCTGTTTAGTCCTGTGACATACTATATTATAGCACTGGACTAAAATTTGCAAAGTAGTAGCTTTTGTCCTACCTCAGCTTCTGACCTTTTGCATTACCTTATTTTTCTTTCCTTCTGGCTTCAGTCTATCTGGCTGCAGTGACTGGGTGTGACTATTTACTGATACTTGCAAAAAGTGAGAAAATACCTGTGACCAAGTTCATGGGACCAAGTTCATGCTTGTCTGTGTTAGAAGTATCTAGAGATAGATGCATATTTTAATATGCAAAGCTGGATGCATATTTTAATATGCAAAGCTTTGCATGTTTTTAATAATGGTGGATCTGGCTCTATTTATTTGAGTAGTGCATCATTTCTAAAACCGACTGTATGCAGGAAATGACTGATTTTTGTGAAGGAAGCAAAAAGTGCCTTTAAACTCCACCAGTAATACCCAGTTAACCTGCCTTTGCAGTTATTCTTTAGAGACAGAGGTAATGTTTCTTAATGTGGTAAGGCCTCAGTGTATGTGTCAAGACAGCCCGAGAGTTGCAGAAAAGCTGCCTAACTTGGGCTGCAAAACTTCAGTCATTGTGAAAGGATCTTATTTTGAAGAGGCTCTTCCAGAAAAGGTCCTTTTACGCCTGATGGGGAGGAATTTTTATGATCAGTATCACAAGGTACTGGCTATCTTCACTTGTGGGCAATGCAAATAAGTAGAACATTTCAAGTTGCATAGAAAAATATTAGCTTTGGATGAAGCTCTGTTTATACAAGAACCTTTAATTTCACCATTGACCCTCGCAGCTTATTAAGCTATTAATACTTATGACATCTCTGTGTTAAATTGCTGTCAATGTAGACTGATGGCTTTCCAGCACAGCTCTTCCAAGGGATGAATGGGGGTAAGTGGTCTATAGAATCATTTAGGGAAAACATAAGGACACAACCTCTAGCAAATTTTTGGTCTGAGAAAACAAGGCTCTTACTTTTCTAGCGATTTGAAATACTGCAGATTTGGAGACTTCCAGAACTTCTGAGAATGCTAAAATTGTTCACAGACTCATTTTCACACTTAGCTTAAGCAAGAGCTCCACAGGCCTGCGCAGCATCGTGGCAGTCCACTTCAAAGGCTAAAAGAGATCAGCAACGCCTCTTTAGTGATCATCTGATGCCATTCAAATATTGTTACGGCATGCAATAATGCATTACAAGAATCCTGCATGAAACAGTGACAAATATGYTTAAAAATACAGCTCTGTGGCGTGGTTGTCCCAAGGAATCGCAGGGGACTATTTGCGAGGGGGAACAAATAGCCGCTTTAATGCCGTGACTCTTCCCTTTCATCCCCTAACACCTGATGTTACGGGACCATCAAGATRTGACAAATCTTTCGTTCAGTTTGGTTTATACATGACCTTGGTGCTTATGAAAGAATGTTAATTCATCCAACTCTGCTTTCAATGATGGCAAGAGTTTTATTCCTGTTTTTCGTGACCGACGTGGAATTTTTCGTGTCTGCGGCACAGTTGCAAAGCACAGCAAGAAGGGACTTGGTTTCTGTAGGCACACAGTCACATTAGATGTGACAGACAGTAAAGCTTGCCTGGAGGTTCATCTGCAAGACATGTCCAACTAACACTGAGAGAAAAAACTACACCCAGTTTCGGTATCTTAGAGTATTTTAGAGCATTTTGAGAGCCTTGACGTAAAGTTACAGTGGCTGTCAGGCTCACTAAGGCTATATTGACACAAATTGTTAACAAGTAATACTATTTTTGTACATTATGACTTTATCCAGAGAACCCTAAAGTGAGAGTGTGAAGGAATGATATTTATTCAGCCAGACACAAAGCTGCTGGAGATTTGATTTGTTACGAAAACACTCGGGCTAGACGGGGGCAGAGGGTAATATAGTAGTGTGATTAAAAAAAAAAAAAAAAAAAAAGGTGATATGATAGCAAGAAAAGGTCAACATTCAAGCAAAAGAGAAAAAGGAAAACACATCTCAAAAGATATGGGCGTGAATGTTGAAATTTGAGATGTCCAAACTCCAATAACTTCCAGTATCATTACAGAAACACTAATTTACTTACCACCATTTGTTTTGATGGTGATTACCTTTAATATGTCCTTGGCCTRTAAACTCAGTTTTGAGATAAGTTTTAGAAGAGCTGAAAATGGCCCCAGAAAYTTAACACTTAATTGAGGCCTTCTGTCATTAACCAACGTATTGCTTTGCAGTGGAGTTCTGTAAGCAAGGTAGATGAAAGTCATCTCAGGCTCACGAGCCATCCCAGTAGAAGCTGGCATCCAGATGGACCCTACTGGTATTAGTGTGATGAAGGCTTTCAGATAAACATTCAGTTAGTTTGAAACACAACAATGAAATGGCATTGGATTATAACAAAAACAGAGCAGTATTAATATCTGTATTTGTATTTGCTGGAAGATCCTAAAAGGTCTGCTCTATTTTTTAATTTGATTTTTAATAACGTCCTCACTGAAAAAYGAATAACATATGAAATCCTTAGTGTATTTGCAAGTTAATAATAAAAAGAATTGATTCAAAGTCTGRAAAAGCTTTGCCCTTTTAAATGTCAAAATCATAGTAATCAAGCATAAAAATGACCAAGTATGATTGCCTGTAAAATAATAACCCAAAAAATGTACCTCACMCACCTATTCAGGCCCAAATACCTGTGGCTTGCCTGAGATAATAGCATTTTCATTCTTAGGGTCGCAGCTGGCTGAGTGCCTAATATTAAACTGCTAATGGAATTAGGGGGCTGGCCATCAGAGGGGTTTGGCAAAGAAAAAGAAATATAGCTCTTCATAACCCCAAATATAATGAAAAAGCAAGTTAGCCTTTTTACTAGGTGGATGTAGACTCCGAAAGTGCATCTATCAGCTCATATCACTCAGCAACTTACTGCTTTAAGTGAGATCTCTTTTTGAGAATTATAATAAGATCGGTATGTGTAAGAACACATTCCTGCTGGCATCTCAGTCCCTTCCCCTTCTCCCTGACATCCGACACTCTTTGACACAAAATTAAAATCACGATGAAATTACCAGCGATTTGTTTAAGATTAATAGATTCACTTCTCCCTCTGGTTATGTGAACAAAAACCAGTCACAACCAGAGAATTATTTGGCTATACAAATCTGTTCTCTTCCTTGCTAGATTTTAATACTGATACCATGAATTTCTGTTACAGAATTCTCATTCAGAGATTTTGATGCATCTTTCAAGTATTGGCAAACAAAGCCTGGAAAAATCTGGCAATGCAGGTAAAAAGTGCCTCCGTTTTACTAAAGTGCAGACTGAGCTGGATGGCACTTCTCAAATTTCTAAGTTATTTATTAATATCTAAGTTACTTATTGTTATCAGTATAGATTAKRGGTTGACCTGCCTCAAAGTAGCTCTGCAGAGAGGGATTTGTGAGTCCTGGTTGACAACAAGTTATCCATGAGTCAGCAGTGTGCCCTTATGGCAAAGGAGGCCAATGGGATCCTGGCCTGCATCAGGAGGAGTGTTGCCAGCAGGTCAAGGGACGGGATCCTGCCTCTCTACTCAGCTCTGGTGAGGCCAAACCTGGAGCACTGGCTGCAGTTCTGGGCTCCCCAGTATAAGAGGGATGTGAAACTTCTAGAGATACTCCAGCAGCGAGCAACAAAGATGATCACGGGACTAGAGCTTCTGCTGTATGAGGAACGACTAAGTGAGCTGGGCCTCTTTAGGCCGGAGAAGAGAAGGCTGAGATTGCATCTGCCTAAGGGGAGAATGTAGGGAGGAAGGGGCCAATCTCCTCTCGTTGGTGGCCAGCGATAGAACAAGGGGTAATGGTAATAAGCTGAAACACAGAAGTTCCATTTCCATATGAGGAAGAACATCCTTACTGTTAGTGTTACAGAGCACTGGACCAGGCTGCCCAGAGAGGCTGTGGAGCCCCTTTCTCTGGAGATCTTCCACACCTGCCTGGATGCCACCCTGTGCCATRYACTCCAGGTGTCCCTGCTGGAGCAGGAGGGTTAGAGTAGATGATCCCTAGGGGTCCCTTCCAAGCTCAGTCGTTCTGTGTGATTCTGTGATTATCAAGTTACTAACTTGCAATGTGCAGCACAGAAATCAGAGCGTGTAATTGCTGTGTCCCACTTGCAATAAAACATCAGTGCCTCCCTTCACATACTGCTGTCCCCGCTGGAGTTCCTTTGCATTAAAGATGTGAGTTCCTGGGCCAAACTAATGCAGTGATCTTCTGGATTTTACTTCAGGTATGGGGACATATTTTCATCCTCTGGACACAACTGCAGTTTGTCTCTTTGCACAGCCAAATATATATGAAGCCGTTACTCCACTCTCCTGCTCTCTGCAATTCAGTCCCACTGTCCTGTGCCCCATCAGCTCTATACAAGGCACATCTAATATCAGTATAAATGTGATACAAATGCCCTTGATACAGTGATATCAGGGAAAAAGCTGGTTAAACACTGTGACAACTGAGAAAATGCTATCTCCTTTTAAGATACCTGTAAGTGGCTTGCCCCACTCCCATCGCCCCTCTTCAGATCTGTGGCCTCTTCAGTCTCATTCAAGGTTCACTTTTGCTCCAGGTAGGCGAGCGGAGCTGCAGAAGCCTGTGACCATCACTAGATGGTGTGCACGGTCCACCAGCTGGAGCACAGCTTGGATACACAGCTCCGGGGTCTCAGCCCTGGAGCAGCATGACTCAGGGTGAGAAGGACGAGCCCAGGTCTTCCTGCAAAAGTCTGGGTAGTCAAAGATGGTATTTTACAAATTAAAAGGGAGAAAGAGTTACCTCGCTGCATGCATTGTMACTTAATATACTTTATTCTAAGGATAGATTTTAAATCACATTCMAAAGTTCCTGCACTTCTGATCTTCTAATCAGTTTTACTGCAGTAAAGCAACTGCAGTAACTGCATTGTTTATTGCAGTAAAACAGTGTGTAAGGAAATATTTTGGTTAGCTCTGAAGAACTTGGTACCAGATGGAAAGATGAACACTGGGATTTTACAATCATTTTGTTAACCTGCAGAGATATACTGTGGCCTAGTAAAATGTCCACCCAGCTAACATTGCCATTAGGGATAGGTATTGAAGTGGATTCTTTCTTAGACATGTCAATGAGAACTGATATGCTCCAAAATGCTTTTATCTATAGTTTTTTTGAAACAAAGAGTATAGAAAGGTACCTGATGCTGAATTCAGTCATTTCTGCATGGCAGAGCTCGSAGGGTGGTCATCAGTGGCACTGAGTCCAGCTGGAGGCCTGTRGTTAGYGGTGTCCCCCAGRRRTCRGTYCTCRGTCCGGTCCTGTTCAACTTATTCATTAACGACCTGGATGAAGGGCTGGAGTGCTCCCTCAGCAAGTTTGCYGMYGATACCAAACTGGGWGGARTAGCTGATAGCCCTGAGGGCTGTGCTGCCATCCAGAGGGACCTGGACAGACTGGAGGACTGGGCGGTGAGAAACCTCATGAGGTTCAACAGGGGCAAGTGCARGGTCCTGCACTTGGGGAGGAATAACCCTGGACACCAGTRCAGATTAGGGGTGGACCTGCTGGAGAGCAGYCCCGCAGAGAGGGACCTGGGCGTCRTGGTGGACGACAAGTTGACCATGAGGCAGCAGTGTGCCCTGGTGGCCAAGAAGGCCAATGGGCCTTCTTATATTATGAAGATTTGGGTTCTCCAAAAACAATGCTGTGACCTCCTTAGCTTTCAACACAAAAAATAAAGTCTGACCACTTGAGATATTAATCACCGTAGTATAACCATATGTAAGAAGTGATTGTAAGAGGTCAACTCTTTCTTTAAGAAATGTTGCTTCAAAGAAACTCTGATTACCAGAAATCCATGTTTTAACAACAAGAGTTGCTAAGTACATTGTATCTACTTCAAATTTACACTGTGTCCCCTGAGCCTCACTCCTGCATGCATTTGAATATCCAAGTCAGTGGTGGAGAGCTGATTTCTCCTCCTCCGGGAGCATAACATCAAGAGTATAACCTGCTGTCACCATGAGCAGTATTCAGCTTGCCTATGGCCACACATAAAAACTCCTAACTTACTTCCTAGTGAGAAGTGATCACTCAGTGCATGCAGTTAGAGTGAYTGAACGTGCTATCAAGGCATATCCAACACACACCTGCAGAACCCAACTCCCAAACAGCCAACGGTCACACACAGGGAGTGAAGGTCTCGCASATGCTACTAGTGTACATCAACRTTTCTGCAGATTATGTTGTACTAAGGATTTAGATCCTTGGTACAGCAACCTAAAAATCMTTCTCTGGAGGTYTTCAAASCTGCCTGGATGCCGCCCTGTGCTTGAGCAGGGGGCTTGTACCAGATGATCTCTAGAGGTCCCTTCCAACCTCAACCATCCTGTAAATATATTCTGTAAATATATTCTCCTTGTATTCCATCTCTTTTCCTTTTATAGGGATTCCTTTATAGGGATTCTTCTACAATACCTTCGCCTGAAAAAAGGTGAAAGAACTGTGCTGTAGAAAAACAAGACAGYTTAAAGGCAGAGGAGAAAGTAAGGAAAAGGATTTAGTAGAAGGCTGTACTATTTTGCTCACAAGCGTGACTTAGGAAGGAAACTCAGCCTGACTTAGGCTTCATGTTTTTTAGCCAGCATTTGAGGCACCGAACAAAACTGATTTTACTGTMGAGAAGTGTAATGTCTGAGTGTGGAGGAATCACACGGGAAAGGCAGCAGAAAGGTAGCCTTTAGGAATGGCAYRTGTTGGCAGCACTTGGATTAGCAAGTCATTGAGATCCTGCCCCCATCTGTGTGCAGCTTGCTGAGATATTCAGACTGGGAGAGAAAGGGGAGGACAAATTCTGATGCTTCACAGTTAGGAGGGAAGGGCTGATCACTGCCAGCTGCTAAAGTGTGCAAGAAAGCAGATCCCAAACCAACACGTAGTCGTGATCCTRAGAGACGTTAGGTGGACTAGATAAGTGGTGTCCCTTGTCCTCTGTGTCATCACCAGGAATGCTGAACAGCCCATGTGGATTCMAGCCTCTTGATGTCTGAATGCYTGGCATACTGTTTTATCACATACACCTGGGTGTTTGTGTGTAGATAGCATGTGACTGCGAGTATGAACTGCTCCTCTGAGGTTTCACACTGACCTTTCCTGCATTGCTGTGGCAGTGCTGCATATCCTGCATGTCTTAGGCATGTGCTTTTGCATGTGGGGCATACAGGTGGCATGGCATACAGGTTACACTGTAGCTGTAATGCAAATTGCTGTTAGATGCTATGATGATGCAGATTGGTCGCAGTAATCTCTCTGACTCCGCTGACAGGAGGGGCTCTCTGTCTAAGGTATTTGGTCCTGGCTCTCCTGCTCTTTCTGCAGCATTATTTTTAGGTAAAACAGCTGGGCTGGCTTTCCCCCTGTAAGCTGGTCAATTACAGATACTTGTTTTTCTCATYGTCTCTTGAGTACTAGTCCAGTTTCCATTCTTATAAACCACACCAATGTTTCCTAAACCCTGGGGGGACAACTGCCAAGACAAACAGCCACAGGYGAGTTATTCTGTCTTTCTGTGCCAACAGTGACCAGGGGTGGAATGGTGCTGCTCTCTGGGTTAGCGCCCTGGGGTTGAAGATGTTTTATGCAGCAAGGTGGCGGGGACAGAAAATGCTTGGAATGAAGAACAAGGAAAGCTTTCCAAAATGGAGGGGGCTTTTGAAGAGCAAAGCTAGAACTTCACGAAGATCCAGATTGCTAAACCTCTTATCTAGGCGCCTAGCGCGCTCCTAAAGAACAAAACCATTAACTTTTTTTTTTTTTTTTTGAAAAAGTTTTTGTGTATGTGTTAGCACAGCAATGCAGGAATAGAGTATCATAAAGGAAGAGAAGGTTATTCTGATGCCTGGGATCCTTTAAGAGAGGAATTCTAAAAGTCTTTCTCTGGTTAAGCGTTAAGCATAGCGTGCCTAAGGGACCTCAGATGAATCTCCAGCAAAAGGTACTTTGGAATATAAAAGAAATCACTTCTTTTATAATCATACTTGTATATTTTATGCAGAGCTGCAGTGTCRTCTATGGCATCTGTTGCCAAAGTCACTGCCAGGCTGTCTTCTGTTGTGCAAGAGAACAGCAAGATGTTAATAGGGAGGGAAAAGATCTTTGTGASAGAAGAACAAGGATGATGGTGGGAATATTGTGCAGGAATAGCTCTGGAGAATCATTTAATGCCGTGCCCCTGTAGATAGAGGATTTTAATAAAAATTAAAAGAGCAGAAGAGAAGATTGCACACATGCTGATGATAGATGAATATGCCTGCTTCAGTGCTTCTGGGATGGATAAAGCTAGTGAAGAAAGCATTCAACGTTGGCTTAAGAACTGTAATAAATGCAAAATTCCATAGTTAATGCATCATTAAATAATTGGCTGCAACTGATTTATAGGTGCAATATGCTACACTGTGTCAAAGCATGTGGGATAATAAATGGTATCAMAAAAATATACTCCTGAAACTTTTGTTTTAACCAACCTTTGAATTTKAATAGMACATGGCTCTGTAGAATGGGACTGCCCTATTGAAYGTGACAGCCTAATAGGTAAAAGCTTCATGCTAGTTCCATTTTAGGCTTTTTTAAGCAAGTGAGGTTGTGGACCRGTGAATCAGGCTTGTGACTGGGACTTGGGATATCCATCCTCTCTTCCTTGTTCTGTCATTGACACTCTGACACGTGTAAATCCAGTCTTCACGGGGACTGAGGGACTTAATGCTTGCAGGGGACATCTTCCCACTTTCCACATTCACTCTTCAAAAGAGAATTGCTTGTSGTCTCTCKTCCAAAAGGGGTTATTTTCTCCTGATGTTTGTTCAGGGGAAAAAGCAATGTTCCCTCCTCTCCTTTAGCACCCCACCTCAGTCAGGTGTTAAAGCCTTTACCGAAGAAGTAAAATGGCCCAATTCTGTTTTGTCCTTGCCCAAATTTTTCTTCCCCTTGCCCTTCCCCGATGTCTTTCCAGTCTTTGCCTAACCTTGGAGTTGGCTGCTAAGCAGCATTGACAGCCTCTCTTGCTGAATGAATGTTCTCTCACGCAGAAAACAAGAAATTGCTGGGCCAGGTAAAGAGAAGGCAAGTTGGACCTGACCAGACTGCTGACAGGACATTCAGTTGGAAGAGGTCCCTCTCTCCTAGTGCCCAGACGACCACCTACATACTTGGCAAAACTTCCTTTTTGGACTAGTGCAAAGAGCCCTTGTGCTAGCTCATGCATTTAYAATGCATGCCTAATAACACTAAGGGGTGAATTAATTGTAATAAATCATCTATTTGATTAATTTAAGCCTTTTTCTATGTAGAAAATGTGTTTGTAAACAAGGCTGAATGTTTGTATCATTCTAAATTATTAAACAAGTGTAATTCTGCAGTTCTRTTTCAGTCTGCAGGAAGTATTTGCTAGGATTTATCTGCATGTATGCTCTTCATATGGTGTGCTTAGTAATACAATAATTTCAGTCTGT